>NC_034175.2:65525591-65648091 GCF_002021735.2 Oncorhynchus kisutch | reverse complement strand
TACAGTACCCAAAGCCTACAGGGAACAAGCTTCCGCTTCGTTTACACCTTTATCTAAATCCTCTCACTGAGCTTCCCTAAACCGGCGGGCCAATATGTGAGACTGCACTGCAGTGTTTCCTCTATAGGCTCCTCTACCATCACCACACTTGAGCTCTTCTATAAGCCATAGCAACCTGCATCCACCACATTAATGATGGTAGGCATTGTATAAGGCTTTTTCTAAGAAAACAACAAACGGGAAGTCTCGTTAGCAACCAGAGAAAGCAGTAGCCTGAACGTCTGTATGTTTGTTCTGAACCACCCAGTTCTCCCCATTTCCCCCGTGTAGGCTGATAATTACAGTCTGTGCTGCAACAGCGGCAGGGGCTCAACTTCACACAACCATTCCCCGGTCCGTCACAGTCAAGACAGTCACAGACTGGCCATGCGCGTCCCTCTTGGATACATACTGTGATTTGCTGAAATGCTTTCAGAATAACTGCTGCAACTTCCTATTTAATTATACCGTCCATCGGAAGCCAGATCCATCAATGCATTGCCGCAATCAAATGAAGAAACAACTTAATAAAGGGCCAATCAACTTTATCAAACGTTTGGAGCGGAAGGCTGCCTGCAACAAGACAGAGCAGAGAGCTGAGGGGAAATTGGCTTACCTTCAAATGGCTTTCCAAAATGGTCCGATCGCGTTTGTCAGTCAGTGGGGAAAGCTTTGGACATCACAGCGACGGACCAGCCAGAGAGAAAACGTTTCCATGGAGTATCAGGGTGCCACTGAAGAAAAGTATTTCACCCTTTCAGGCGATAGCCGCGGTCTAAACAGCGGTTTAATCCAAAGAGAAAGATGTGAATCTTGTTCTCTTCTCAAATGAATGAAGAAAGTGCCATGCTTTCCCACAAAAACATACGTCAATTTTCTCGCGCGAGACTAAGATGTAGAAAATAGGGAAGTGTGAAAAAAAGCTCAAATGATTATGGCCAAATACAAACTAAAAGGCAAAAAAATGACATATAAAACGAAGAGGGGGTGGGGGGCGGGAAATGGAAGCGTGTAGCCCATTGAACTCCCACCTAAACTCGACTACTTGCTTTGCGCCAAAAGAGGTTTGGTCAGGAATTCTCCCAAGGGTGCCCGACCATCCCAAACGCACCGGCGCGCACTCCACTATGCTGCGCCACGAGGCTGCATGTATAGATATAATCGCAAGTATCCTATATTGACAGATCCGAAGGGGGTTTCCTCCACAGCCCCGCTATGTGGATGCGATGCTCATAGTCTGCCTAGCTGAGATGGAACTCTCCCCGGTCCTAGTGCCTTCGGACATGGTGCGCTACCGCGTTCAACAAGCGCCTCGGCGATACCTGCATTCTGTCGCGGTTTTGAGCGGGTAGCCTAACTGATTTTAAGAGGATAAAACCATCCGTGGTCTTGTAAAGCTCAAAGCTATTTTGTTACAATTAAACTCGACAACGGAAGGGGGGCAGGTGGTGAGCTTGCCACCTGCGAAGAGAGAGGGTGTGTGTGTGTGTGTGTGTGTGTAAAATAGAGAGAGAGCGAGAGAGAGAGATAGTATTTTTCTAGAGGCGCTAGTTTCTTCCTGCCCGCCAGCACATCGCAAACTCTGCGCGAGGAAGAGGATGGCAGAGAGGGAAGCTCGCGCTACCAGGATGTAGAAAGGCGTTTGGCGCGCGCCTGCGTTCCACAGACCAATGTGGTCACGAGGCCAGTAAATTAAATAGATCTTAGCCAAACTATAAAAGTCTGGAACTATTCATACTAGCCTATAGTCTAATATTTTTTCAAATGATATAAAGTTGTAGAGTAGACTATGGTAGGCATTTGGAATGGGAAATGTCATTGTCAACTGACATCTAGAATTTCATTGGTATGTCTTGCTCTATGGATCAGAATAAAGCACTGAATGTTATATAAGGCATGCTTTGTGCAGTTGCCTAGTCACAAAGTGTAAAACTATTTCCTGACACATCTTGCCTAGTTCGACCAATTGCACAAATACAGCAAGGTTAACATAACTGCTGTGAAATCTAAAGGCATCTGATTCAAATTCCGACATGCAGTGGAAAATGCAGTGTGCCAAGTTCTCTCTCTCCGTGTGTGTGTGTGTTTTTCCTCAGGACTTTGCCCTGTCAAGGCAGTGGTTGAACCACAGTGAGTGAGTTGAATATTGATGAAGGGGCTTAGAGGGGAAGAAAGGCTACCATAGAGGAGACCCCCACACACACACACACACACACAGACACACATAAAATAGAAAAAGTGCTTACTCCAATAGTGTCCAGTTAGAACACTAACATGCCGGTCTCTCCAGTGTGTTCTAAGGTAAAGGGTTGGCTTGTGTAACCACTCTCCAGTGTGTTCTAAGGTAAAGGGTTGGCTTGTGTAACCACTCTCCAGTGTGTTCTAAGGTAAAGGGTTGGCTTGTGTAACCACTCTCCAGTGTGTTCTAAGGTAAAGGGTTGGCTTGTGTAACCACTCTCCAGTGTGTTCTAAGGTAAAGGGTTGGCTTGTGTAACCACTCTCCAGTGTGTTCTAAGGTAAAGGGTTGGCTTGTGTTACCACTCTCCAGTGTGTTCTAAGGTAAAGGGTTGGCTTGTGTAACCACTCTCCAGTGTGTTCTAAGGTAAAGGGTTGGCTTGTGTAACCACTCTCCAGTGTGTTCTAAGGTAAAGGGTTGGCTTGTGTAACCACTCTCCAGTGTGTTCTAAGGTAAAGGGTTGGCTTGTGTAACCACTCTCCAGTGTGTTCTAATGTAAAGGGTTGGCTTGTGTAACAACTCTCCAGTGTGTTCTAAGGTAAAGGGTTGGCTTGTGTTACCACTCTCCAGTGTGTTCTAAGGTAAAGGGTTGGCTTGTGTTACAACTCTCCAGTGTGTTCTAAGGTAAAGGGTTGGCTTGTGTAACAACTCTCCAGTGTGTTCTAAGGTAAAGAGTTGGCTTGTGTAACCACTCTCCAGTGTGTTCTAAGGTAAAGAGTTGGCTTGTGTAATCACTCCATAGCCTCGGCTCAGAAACCTTGCAGCAGAAACTCCTCCTCCACAGTTCCTGTTGTAGTTTATGTAGGTACCTTACAGTAGGCCTATAGGCATTAATCAGACAGGAAACATAGAAACAAGCTAGATACAGTATAGGCTTCCTCGACTTCACCTGCCTATCAACATGAAACACTGTTCACAGCTTGTCTATTTTCTCTCTCCTCTCATGTCTGTGTCATGCTGATGCTCAGAAAGCCTCAACTACTAGAACACTTCTACCATAGCATTCTGCATCCTACCTCCTATAACTCCTACCTCCTATAACTCAAACCTGCTACTTTCTATATCCTACCTCCTACCTCCTACTCATCATACCACATACTCCTCCTACACCTCCTGCCTTCTATAACTCCTACCTCCTACAACTCCTACCTCTAACTCCTACCGGCTCTAACTCCTACAACTCCTACCTCATATAACTCCTTCCTCAAATATAACTCCTACCTCCTCTAACTCCTACCTCCTCTACCCCCTACCTCCTCTAACTCCTACCTCCTCTAACTCCTACAACTCCTACCTCATATAACTCCTTCCTCATATATAACTCCTACCACCTATAACTCCTACCTCCTCTACCTCCTACCTCCTCTACCTCCTAACTCCTACAGTACCTCCTATACCTCCTACCTCCTGTCTCCTAGCTCCTAACTCTTAACTCCTCTCTCTTTACCTGACTTGACTTCCGACTTCCTCTCTCACTCCCTCACTTTCACTATTTTTCACCTCTCCCCTTCTACCTCGCTTCTTACTTTCACCCCTTGTCTTATCCCTCTAGAAACTGTAGAACGTTTCAACTGTGTGTGTGAAGAGTTCCTCAAAAAGTTATAACATATCAAGAGAGTAATATTGTTTTGTCAAATCTATATCTTGAAGAAACATATTTTTGGGGGGTCAAACACACATACGCCAAACTAGGCGGAAATATTTTTTTCCCATTTAAGGCACGTTCATTTTCCAATGAAAATGTAAATAGCCTAGAATATCACAGCAGTGAGTGCTTCAAGAAACACTTCATACAGATATAAAGAGTCCTTACTACAAACATGACCCTTTTCTCCTAAAACAACATTACAGTATCCCCTGTACTCATTCTTTCTCTCTCTCTCTCTCTCTCTCTCTCTCTCTCTCTCTCTCTCTCTCTCTCTCTCTCTCTCTCTCTCTCTCTCTCTCTCGCTTACACACACACACACACACACACACACACACACACACACACACACACACACACACACACACACACACACACACACACACACACACACACACACACACACACACACACACACAGGCAAATGTTCCACAGAGAGTGCAGACTGATTGCAGGTTTATGAAATCTGCAGTTTGGTTGTGCCACATTGATGCCAAGCAGTACCCGTGACAGCAGTTTATGAACTCTCTGTAATTGCAGAGATGATATCATTTCCTCATCAGTTTCCTCAACAAATATTTAGCCAATACAATCAGGTGAATCGACAATAACACCAGGAAAATAATTGGCTTGTGTCATTCTATAACAACAAGGTTTCAGGAACTTGTACAGCTACACTACTGGTCAAACGTTATAGAACACCTACTCATTCAATGATTTTTCTTCATTTTACTAGTTTCTACATTGTAGAATAACAGTGAAGACTATGAAATAACACATTAAATAACACATGGAATCATGTAGTAACCAAAAAAGTGTTAAAAAATATATATGTAATAAAAATATATGTATATTTTATGTATATGTATATAAAATATATGTAATATTTGAGATTCTTCAAATAGTCACTCTTTGCCTTGATGACAGCTTCGCACACTCTTGACATTATCTCAACCAGCTTGGCCCATAATAACAAACATATATACCTTCATATACACCAAATTAGGTAGTGTCTTCTTCAAGGGAACATTGAGAGATTTCTTGACTTTGTCGGCTCAGCTATTCAAACCAGCAACCTTTCGGATACTGGCCCAATGCTCTAACTGGCCCAATGCTCTGGACTACCTGCCGCCCAGAGCATAGGCAGAGAGGAGTGTTTCTCAATACATAGTCTATATGACACTCTGTGTCCATACAAACACCACCAAACTCAATATATCCACTTTGAACTGAATATTGGTCAAAACTGTTTTCCTCAAGTACTCATACCCACTTCACAACTGCACATTTTTAGTCAGAACCAACATGGAGAAACCACAAGAGTACTCAAGTCAAATGTTCAATGAGAGAGGGCTTGAACATGTATCTGGTTGCACAGCAACTGTCACCTACTGATATTTAGAGATACCACTACGCCATATTACAGACCTGTCTTTAGCCCATCTGTCTATCCAACACTGCAGTCCTGTTTTTACCCCATATATCTATCCAACACTTTACAGAAATACTGAATATTTCAGCAGGGAACTGGATGTTCTTCTTGCATAGCTCATTTTCCAATGCTCCACCCAACTGAACCCAACCCCCATGAGAATCTACTGAATACTTCCATGAGGGAGGGGGGAAGGAATGGAATGGCTGGGAATATAGCTGAAACTGCTATAAAGAAACGTGTGTGAGTCTCTATGTGCGTGTGTGCGGATATGAGTGTGTGGCTGTTGGTTCTTGTCTCCCTGTGTGTTGTGATGTGTGTTTGTGAGCGTGTTTGTTTGCTTGTGTGTGTGTTTATGTGTATGTGGAGGGAATTTGGAGGCGCTTGTCAACATCATTAGCCAGTCTTATTAAGGTCTCACATCGAATCCTGAATTATACATCAAGCAGCCAATCAAAAGGCTGCGTTCCGGGAGCATCATGGGAGCATTCCTGACTTTTCCCGGACGGAAAGCCGGCCAATCCCTCTAATCAAAAGAACAGAGTAGGATCAACACTGTAGGGTCCAAAGGGAGGGAAGAGAAGAGGGAGAGAGAAAGAAAGGAAGAGAGAGATTGAGAGAGATATAAAGAAAGAGAGAAAGTCTTCTAATGCTTTGTTGAGTTCAAAAAAGCTTTTGACTCAATTTGGCATAAGGGTCTGCTAAACAAATTGATGGAAAATGGTGTTGGGGGAAAAACTTAAGACATTATAAAATCCATGTACACAAACAACAAATGTGAGGTTAAAATTGGCAAAAAACACACACATTTCTTTCCACTGGGCCGTGGGGTGAGACTGGGATGCAGCTTAAGCCACACGCTCTTCAACATACAGTGGGACAAAAAAGTATTTAGTCAGCCACCAATTGTGCATGTTCTCCCACTTAAAAAGATGAGAGAGAACTGTAATTTTCATCAAAGGTACACTTGAGGTACAAAATGGTTACAAAATGAGATTTTTTTTCTCCAGAAAATCACATTGTAGGATTTTTAATGAATTTATTTGCAAATTATGGTGGAAAATAAGTATTTGGTCAATAACAAAAGTTTATCTCAATACTTTGTTATATACCCTTTGTTGGCAATGACAGAGGTCAAACATTTTCTGTAAGTCTTCACAAGGTTTTCACACACTGTTTCTGGTATTTTGGCCCATTCCTCCATGCAGATCTCCTCTAGAGCAGTGATGTTTTGGGTCTGTTGCTGGGCAACACGGACTTTCAACTCCCTCCAAAGATCTACACATACTTTCAGATTTTCTATGGGGTTGAGATCTGGAGACTGGCTAGGCCACTCCAGGACCTTGAAATGCTTCTTACGAAGCCACTCCTTCATTGCCCGGGCGGTGTGTTTGGGATCATTGTCATGCTGAAAGACCCAGCCACATTTCATCTTCAATGCCCTTGCTGATGGAAGGAGGTTTTCACTCAAAATCTCACGATGCATGGCCCCATTCATTCTTTCCTTTACACGGATCAGTCGTCCTGGTCCCTTTGCAGTAAAACAGCCCCAAAGCATGATGTTTCCACCCCATGCTTCACTGTAGGTATGGTGTTCTTTGGATGCAACTCAGAATTCTTTGTCCTCCAAACACGACGAGTTGAGTTTTTACCAAAAAGTTATGTTTTGGTTTCATCTGACCATATGACATTCTCCCAATCTTCTTCTGGATCATCCAAATGCTCTCTAGCAAACTTCAGACGGGCCTGGACATGTACTGGCTTAAGCAGGGGGACACGTCTGGCCCTGCAGGATTTGAGTCCCTGGCGGCATAGTGTGTTACTGATGGTAGGCTTTGTTACTTTGGTCCCAGCTCTCTGCAGGTCATTCACTAGGTCCCCCCGTGTGATTCTGGGATTTTTGCTCACCGTTCTTGTGATCATTTTGACCCCACGGGGTGAGATCTTGCGTGGAGCCCCAGATCGAGGGAGAGATTATGAGTGGTCTTGTATGTCTTCCATTTCCTAATAATTGCTCCCACAGTTGATTTCTTCAAACCAAGCTGCTAACCTATTGCAGATTCAGTCTTCCCAGCCTGGTGCAGGTCTACAATTTTGTTTCTGGTGTCCTTTGACAGCTCTTTGGTCTTGGCCATAGTGGAGTTTGGAGTGTGACTGTTTGAGGTTGTGGACAGGTGTCTTTTATACTGATAACAAGTTCAAACAGGTGCCATTAATGCAGGTAACGAGTGGAGGACAGAGGAGCCTCTTAAAGAAGAAGTTACAGGTCTTCTGAGAGCCAGAAATCTTGCTTGTTTGTAGGTGACCAAATACTTGTTTTCCACCATAATTTGCAAATAAATTAATTACAAATCCTACAATGTGATTTTCTGGATTTGTTTTCCTCATTTTGTCCATCATAGTTGAAGTGTACCTATGATGAAAATACAGGCCTCTCTCATCTTTTTAAGTGGGAGAACTTGCACAATTGGTGGCTGACTAAATACTTTTTTTGCCCCACTGTATATATCAATGAATTGGCATTGGCACTAGAACAGTCTGCAGCACCTGGCCTCCCCCTACTAGAATCTGAAGTCAAATGTCTGTTTGCTGATGATCTGGTGCTTCTGTCACCAACCAAGGAGGGCCTACAACAGCACCTAGATATTCTGCACAGATTCTATCAGACCTATGCTCTGACAGTAAATCTCAGTAAGACACAAATAATGGTGTTCCAAAAAAGGTCCAGTCGCCAGGACCACAAATACAAATTCCATCTAGACAACGTTGCCCTAGAGCAGTGGTTCCCAAACTTTTTATAGTCCCGTACCCCTTCAAACATTCAACCTCCAGCTGTACCCCCTCTAGCACCAGGGTCAACGCACTCTCAAATATAGTTTTTTTGCCACCATTGTAAGCCTGCCACACACACACAATAGAATACATTTATTAAACATAAGAATGAGTGTGGGTTTTTGTCACAACCCGGCTCGTGGGAAGTGACAACGAGCTCTTATAGGATCAGGGCACAAATAATAATGTAATAATAATCAATCATTTTGCTCTTTATTTAGCCATCTTACATATAAAACCTTATTTGTTCATCGAAAATTGTGAATAACTCACCACAGGTTAATGAGAAGGATGTGCTTGAAAGGATGCACATAACTCTGCAATGTTGGTATTATTGTAGAGAGACTCAGCCTTAAATATTTTTTCCACACACAGTCTGTGCCTGTATTTGGTTTTCATGCTAGTGAGGGCCGAGAATCCACTGTTACATAGGTACGTGGTGGCAAAGGGCATCAGTGTCATAACAGCACGATTTACCAAGACAGGATACAACAGGGGAGGCAGGGGAGCATTGGACTAGTAACCGAAAGGTTGCAAGTTCATATCCCCGAGCTGACAAGGTGCAAATCTGTCGTTCTGCCCCTGAACAGGCAGTTGACCCACTGGTCCTAGGCTGTCATTGAAAATAAGAATCTGTTCTTAACTGACTTGCCTAGTAAAATAAAGGGAAAATAAAAAAAACAATCCAGAACTCTGGCAGTAGCTTCTGATTAAGTAAAATGTTCACAGAAACATATGTTGTAGTTTTGATGAGGCTCTCTTGTTCAGATACCGGTAAGTGGACTGGAGGCAGGGCATGAAAGGGATAATGAATCCAGTTGTTTGTGTCATCCGTTTCGGGAAAGTACTTAATTGCGCACCCAACTCACTCAGTTTAAGGGCACAAGGCGAGACCCAAATGCAGACACAAATGCAGATGGTTGAGCTCTGATATTGATTATACCAAAAGGGGTAGGCAAAAGGCAGGTCAGAGACAGGCAAGAGTTCATAAATCAAGTCAGAATCCAAACAGTAACAGGCGATAGGCAGGCTCGAGGTCAGAACAGGCAGAGTGGTCAGGCAGGCGGATTCGGCGTCAGGACAGGCAAGGTTCAAAAACCAGAGACTGGAAAAAAGTTAGGTTTCTCCTAAAATAGTTAGGAGAAACGCTGGATGTCTTGCTAAAACAAGACGAACTGGCACAGAGAGACAGGAAACACCGGGATAAATACACTAATGGGGTAATCAGGAGACACTGGAGGTGGGTGGAGACAATCACAAAGACAGGTGAAACAGATCAGGGCGTAACACTCAGGAGCTTCGCTATATCACATTTGACATTGTCCGTAAGCTTGAGTTCATTTGCACACAAAAAATCATACAATGATGGAAAGATCTGTGTGCTGTCCTTGCTAATGCAGACAGAAAAGAGCTCCAACTTCTTATTCATAGCCTCAATTTTGTCAAGCACATTGAATATAGTTGCGGAGAGTCCCTGTAATCCTACATTCAGGTCATTCAGGTGAGAAAAAAACATCACCCAGATTCGCCAGTCATGTGAGCAACTCGTCATCATGCAAGCTGTCAGACAAGTGAAAATTATAGTCAGTAAAGAACATTTTAAGCTCGTCTCTCAATTAAAAACAACATGTCAATATTTATGCCAGCTTGATAACCAGCGCACTTCTGTATGTTGTAAAAGCGTTATATGGTCGCTGCCCATAGCATTGCATAATGCAGAAAATACACAAGAGTTCAGGGGCCTTGTTTTATTTATTTATCAACTATTTTCACTGTAGTGACCAAAACATCTTTCAAGCTAAATATTTTTTCATTTTATAAAATGTGAATCCCATTTTTATTTGGCGTACCCCCGATGGCATTGCCCTGGTAACCCTGGTAAGTCCTTCCCTAGAGCACACTAAAACAATACATACCTTGACCTAAATATCAGCGCCACAGGTAACTTCCACAAAGCTTTGAACGATCTGAGAGAGGGCAAGTAGGGCCTTCTATGTCATAAATAGGAACACGCAATTCAACATACGAAATAGGATCTGCCTAAAATACTTGAATCAGTTATAGAAACCATTGCCCTTTATGGTTGTGAGGTCTGGCTTCCGCTCACCAATCAAGAATTCACGAAATTTGGCAGAATTCTGCTAAAATATCCTCCGTTGTCACGTTTTTGTAAGTCTAGGTGATTTGTCTGTCTATGGTGGCCTGATATGGTTCCCAATCAGAGGCAGCTGTTTATCGTTGTCTCTGATTGGGGATCATATTTAGGTAGCCATTTCCCTTTGGTGTTTCTGGGATCTTGTCTATGTGTAGTTGCCTATCAGCACTCGTTTGTATAGCTTCACGTTTTGTTTTGTTATTTTGTTAGTTTGTTCATTCTTTAAATAAATAACAATGTACGTATACCATGCTGCGCCTTGGTCCGATCCTTATAACGAACGTGACATCTGTGGACAACGTAAAACACCAAATAACGCATGAAGAGCAGATTTAGGCCAATACCCGCTAACTATGAAAATCCAGAAAAGAGACATTAAATTCTACAACCATCTAAAAGGAGGAGATTCCGAAACCTTCCATATCAAAGCCATCACCTACAGAGAGATGAACCTGGAGAAGAGTCCCCTAAGCAAGCTGGTTATGGGGCTCTGTTCACAAACACAAACAGACCCCACAGAGCCCCAGGACAGCAACATAATTAGACCCAACCAAATCATGAGAAAACAAAAATATAATTACTTGACACATTGGAAAGAATTAACAAAAAGAACAGAGCAAACTAGAATGCTATTTGGCCCTAAACAGAGAATACACAGTGGCAGAATACCTGATCACTGTGACTGACCCAAACGTAAGGAAAGCTTTGACTATGTACAGACTCAGTGAGCATAGCCTTGCTATTGAGAAAGGTCGCCGTCGACAGACCTGGCTCTCAAGATAAGACCGGCTATGTGCACACTGCCCACAAAATGAGGTGGAAACAGAGCTGCACTCCCTGACCTCCTGTCAAATGTATGACCATATTAGAGAGACATATTTCCCTCAGAATACACACATCCACAAAGAACTCGAAAACAAACTACATTTTGATAAACTCCCATATATACTGGGTGAAATACCACGGTGTTCCATCACAGCAGCAAGATTTGTGACCAAGAAAAGGGAAACCAGTGAAGAACAAACACCATTGTAAATACAACCCATATTTATGTTAATTTTTTTCCCTTTTGTACGTTAACTATTTGCAAATTGTTACAGCACTGTATATAGACATAATATGACATCTGTAATGTCTTTATTCTTTTGGAAATTCTGTGAGTATAATGTTCATTTTTTTTGTTTATTTCACTTTTGTTTATTATCTAGTTCACTTACTTTGGCAATGTTTACATGTGTGTCCCATGCCGATAGAGCCCTTACATTGAACATTTCATTGAAAATTGAGAGAGAGCGAAAGAGAGAGAAAAAGAGATAAAGTGAAAAAGAGAAAGAGCGAAAGAGAGAGCCAGGGAGAAAGAGATTGGAAGAGAGAGAGAAAGAGAAGGATTTTGAGAGAGAGAGAGAGAGACAGAGAGAGAGAGAGAGAGAGAGAGAGAGAGAGAGAGAGAGAGAGAGAGAGAGAGAGAGAGAAAAGAAAGAGAGAAAGAGTGAGAGAATGAGAAAGAAAGAGAGAGTGTGAGAGGGGGGGCAAGTAGAATGTAAGGCCCAGATGTATAACTCCTATTCATACTGACAGGGTACTATATCAAGTCTTTACCTTGCTTGACACTAACCATCACAGTATGCCTACGTCAGATTATTGTTTATCAGGAAACAAACAAGGCAAATGCCTCGGCTATGGAGAGAAGTGATAAAGATTTCAGGACCTCAGAGAGACACAAGTTGTAAGTCAAATAAAGGAAAAGAGTCCTCACAGCCAGCCTAGCCGCCGAATCATTCAAACCAAGCAGGTACAGTAGTACTAAAACTTTACCCTGTCCCTCCCCATCCCATCCCTCTGTACCCCATCCCCATCCCATCCGTCGCCTCCAGTCCTCATTAACATATAAATTGGCGAGCTATAATTGATGCTCTAAAGTAAAGTTTAGACAGCAAGGTCAGCCAAGAAGCAGTAATTAAGCCTGTTCTAAAAGTGTGGCGGATTTGCTTATTAGCAGCCCGCGCTAGCCCCAGTCATCCACTAACAACAGAATGAGAACGGAAAATCTCATTCGCCGAGAAGCCCGCAGGAAGTTGGCTGGGTGCGGCGTGGCGCGGTGTGTAAAACAATTACAGGCCATTACACAGGGCACAGCAGGAGACCGGGAGCTGTCTGTCTATCTGTCTGCAACGTTGTCCCAATGTTTTTATCATTTTATCAATGTTGTCACTGTTTTTCTTACTTTCCTTAGAGCTCAGTCCCCTATAGTCTTCAGGCCATGGCACAGAGAGGAGACCACCCTGTCTCTGTCTCACACACCATCCGTAGGTGTTTTTAGTTAATGAGGATGACTCATTCAAGTCAAAAAGTCTTTCTCTCACATTAATTTATGCAGCATATGGCCCTATCCTACGCCATTAATGCAACAACATTCAACAACATACAACATTCATAATACAGACTTCATTATTCTCCAGGCGTATCTCTTTAAATGCAGTTTATCTGACATCTACTAGTAAAACTGCTGACATTCAGGGCCTTTTAAAAAGGGAAGACCATCTTAGTCTCTATAACGTTTGGTCTCAGAATATCTCTGATAACACAGTTATACCACATAGAGCTCACGCTTCTGTACCACGATTGGCTCAGATCAGCAGGCAGCCAATGACACTCTCAACTAGCAGGCTAAATTACCAGGGACTTGATACCCAATTATATATTTCATTTGTACTTCACTTTGGGCCAGTTGAAGACAAGGAGGGAGGTCAAATGTCAAACACTCCATCTCACCCACCATTCTCTCTTTCTCTCTGACTCCCTTCCTCCCACTCTCATTAGACATCAGTAGAAGTGAGTGGTGGAATAGGACGAAAGGACAAAATGCCTAATGTACAGACGGCAAATTAAATAGTCATTATTTTAAACTCCATTCTTTCAGCAGGACTAACAAAGAGCAGAAGAGGAGTCTTGAGCTGTACTTTAATTGTCTGACAGAGGAGTAGCATAAATGAGTTTAAACATAGCCACACTCTTTTTCTCTCTCCCTTTCTCCTTCTCTTTTGGACGCTTTTGGGTTGATGTTCTTCTAATGGAGAACATGGCCAGGTGATTATCCTAGTATTTTTTCATTTGTTTAGCTTTCAGCTTTTCAGACCTCTTGAGCCTGCACTTGTTAGCCATATTTGTTTCATGCTCATCACCTCTAGTTATAGTTAGATGTCTTCTTATGGGACCAGCTACCGGAGATGTCAACCAGTTCACCCTGAAATCATCTCAAAAGCAGATAACCAACTTTTCTAAATATCAGATACAAACAAGTTAGTAGCGAGGTACAGATATTTGCAGGTATCTGCTCTAGTATGCCTATTCCAGCCCGACCTCTTTGAATTGGACATGACAGTACTCTTTCTTTACCATTCAGAGGATACTCCATGGGTGTTTCTCAAAATGCATACTACCGTGATCAGAGCACTGGAGGGCTGGAGTATAAGTCTAAATCAAATAATGTGAAACAGAGCACGGAGGGCATATGTTGCCTGACCACAATTTTTTTTCTTGATACATTAATAAATACATGTGTTAATTTTGTAACGTAGGGTGAGCATCTTGAGGTAATACAGTAGGGTGAGGAGCAGTGTGAGGTAATACAGTAGGGGGAGGTGCAGCGTGAGGTAATACAGTAGGTGGAGGTGCAGCGTGAGGTAATACAGTAGGGTGAGGAGCAGCGTGAGGTAATACAGTAGGGGGAGGTGCAGCGTGAGGTAATACAGTAGGGGGAGGTGCAGCGTGAGGTAATACAGTAGGGGGAGGTGCAGCGTGAGGTAATACAGTAGGGTGAGGAGCAGCGTGAGGTAATACAGTAGGGGGAGGTGCAGCGTGAGGTAATACAGTAGGGGGAGGTGCAGCGTGAGGTAATACAGTAGGGGGAGATGCAGCGTGAGGTAATACAGTAGGGTGAGGAGCAGCGTGAGGTAATACAGTAGGGGGAGGTGCAGCATGAGGTAATACAGTAGGGGGAGGTGCAGTGTGAGGTAATACAGTAGGGGGAGGTGCAGCATGAGGTAATACAGTAGGGGGAGGTGCAGCGTGAGGTAATACAGTAGGGGGAGGTGCAGCTTGAGGTAATACAGTAGGGGGAGGAGCAGCATGAGGTAATACAGTAGGGGGAGGTGCAGCGTGAGGTAATACAGTAAGGGGAGGTGCAGCGTGAGGTAATACAGTAGGGTGAGGTGAGCGTGAGGTAATACAGTAGGGTGAGGAGCAGCGTGAGGTAATACAGTAGGGTGAGGTGCAGCGTGAGGTAATACAGTAGGGTGAGGTGAGCGTGAGGTAATACAGTAGGGAGAGGTGCAGCGTGAGGTAATACAGTAGGGGGAGGTGCAGCGTGAGGTAATACAGTAGGGGGAGGTGCAGCGTGAGGTAATACAGTAGGGGGAGGTGCAGCGTGAGGTAATACAGTAGGGGGAGGTGCAGCGTGAGGTAATACAGTAGGGTGAGGTGCAGCGTGAGGTAATACAGTAGGGGGAGGTGCAGCGTGAGGTAATACAGTAGGGTGAGGAGCAGCGTGAGGTAATACAGTAGGGGGAGGTGCAGCGTGAGGTAATACAGTAGGGTGAGGTGCAGCGTGAGGTAATACAGTAGGGGGAGGTGCATCGTGAGGTAATACAGTAGGGGGAGGTGCAGCGTGAGGTAATACAGTAGGGGGAGATGCAGCGTGAGGTAATACAGTAGGGGGAGGTGAGCGTGAGGTAATACAGTAGGGGGAGGTGAGCGTGAGGTAATACAGTAGGGTGAGGAGCAGCGTGAGGTAATACAGTAGGGGAGGTGCAGTGTGAGGTAATACAGTAGGGGGAGGTGCAGCGTGAGGTAATACAGTAGGGGGAGAAAGAGTGTTTCTCTAATGTATTGTTTTATCCATTCTCCACACTCTCATCCTCACAAGAACATAGTCAAGAAAACGTGGTCGGAGACTGCACTCAGAGCATGAGAGTGTGGAGCACGGTAGTGTACATAGTGAGAAACATCCAGTGACTCAGGGGGAGCACGGTAGTGTACATATTGAGAAACATCCAGTGATTCAGGGGGAGCAGTATGTTTCTCAATAGTGTACATATTGCGCACCACTCCCCAGCATACTACTCGCCAATGTCCAGTCTCTTGACAACAAAGTTGATGAAATCCGAGCAAGGGTAGCATTCCAGAGAGACATCAGAGACTGTAACGTTCTTTACGGAAACATGGCTCACTCGAGAGACGCCAACGGAGTCGGTGCAGCCAGCTGGTTTCTTCACGCATCTCGCCGACAGAAACAACCATCTTTCTGGTAAGAAGAGGGGCGGGGGGGTATGCCTTATGATTAACGAGACGTGGTGTGATCATATAACATACAGTAACTCAAGTCCTTCTGTTCAACTGACTTAGAATTCCTCACAAACAAATGTCGACCGCATTATCTACCAAGGGAATTCTCTTCGATTATAATCACAGCCTTATATATTCCCCCCCAAGCAGACACATCAATGGCCCTGAACAAACTTTATTTGACTCTTTGCAAACTGGAAACCCCATATCCTGAGGCTGCATTCATTGTAGCTGGGGATTTTAACAAGGCTAATCTGAAAACAAGACTCCCTAAATTCTATCAGCATATCGATTGTGCTACCAGGGCTGGTAAAACCCTGGATCATTGTTATTCTAACTTCCGCGATGCATATAAGGCCCGTGGATTGGGATACGTTCCGCATTGCGTCCAACAACAACATTGACGAATATGCTGAATCGGTGAGCGAGTTCATTAGAAAGTGCATCAGCGATGCTATACCGACAGCAACGATTAAAACATTCCCAAACCAGAAACCGTGGATTGATGGCAGCAATCGCGCGAAACTGAGAGCGCAAACCACTGCTTTTAGCCAGGGCAAGGTGACTGGAAACATGAGCGAATACAAACAGTGTAGCTATTCCCTCCGCAAGGCAATCAAACAAGATAAGTGTCAGTATAGAGACAAAGGCGCAATTCAACGGCTCAGACACAAGAGGTATGTGGCAGGGTCTACAGTCAATCACGGATTACAAAAAGAAAACCAGCCCCGTCGCGGACCAGGATGTCTTGCTCCCAGACAGACTAAATAAGGACAATACAGTACCACTGACACGGCCAGCTACCAAAACCTGCGGGCTCTCCTTCACTGCAGCCGATGTGAGTAAAACATTTAAACGTGTTAACCCTCGCAAGGCTGCAGGCCCAGACGGCATCCCCAGCCGCGTCCTCAGAGCATGACCAGCTGGCTGGTGTGTTTACGGACATATTCAATCAATCCCTGAGACCCTGGGTCTCGACCCCGCCCTGTGCAACTGGGTACTGGACTTCCTGATGCCCCCAGGTGGTGAGGGTAGGTAACAACATCTCCACCCCGCTGATCCTCAACACTGGGGCCCCACAAGGGTGCATTCTGAGCCCTCTCCTGTACTCCCTGTTCACCCACGACTGCGTGGCCACGCATGCCTCCAACTCAATCATCAAGTTTGCGGACGACACTACAGTGGTAGGCTTGATTACCAACAATGACGAGACGGCCTACAGGAAGGAGGTGAGGGCATGTTTGAACTTGTTATCAGTATAAAAGACACCTGTCCACAACCTCAAACAGTCACACTCCAAACTCCACTATGGCCAAGACCAAAGAGCTGTCAAAGGACACCAGAAACAAAATTGTAGACCTGCACCAGGCTGGGAAGACTGAATCTGCAATAGGAAAGCAGCTTGGTTTGAAGAAATCAACTGTGGGAGCAATTATTAGTAAATGGAAGACATACAAGACCACTGATAATCTCCCTTGATCTGGGGCTCCACGCAAGATCTCACCCCGTGGGGTCAAAATGATCACAAGAACGGTGAGCAAAAATCTGGGACCACTGTAACAAAGCCTACCATCAGTAACACACTACGCCGCCAGGGACTCAAATCCAGCAGTGCCAGACGTGTCCCCCTGCTTATGCCAGTACATGTCCAGGCCCGTCTGAAGTTTGCTAGAGAGCATTTGGATGATCCAGAAGAAGATTGGGAGAATGTCATATGGTCAGATGAAACCAAAACATAACTTTTTGGTAAAAACTCAACTCGTCGTGTTTGGAGGACAAAGAATGCTGAGTTGCATCCAAAGAACACCATACCTACTGTGAAGCATGGGGGTGGAAACATCATGCTTTGGGGCTGTTTTACTGCAAAGGGACCAGGACGACTGATCCGTGTAAAGGAAAGAATGAATGGGGCCATGTATCGTGAGATTTTGAGTGAAAACCTCCTTCCATCAGCAAGGGCATTGAAGATGAAACATGGCTGGGTCTTTCAGCATGACAAGGATCCCAAACACACCGCCCGGGCAATGAAGGAGTGGCTTCGTAAGAAGCATTTCAAGGTCCTGGAGTGGCCTAGCCAGTCTCCAGATCTCAACCCCATAGAAAATCTGAAAGTCTGTGTTGCCCAGCAACAGCCCCAAAACATCACTGCTCTAGAGGAGATCTGAATGGAGGAATGGGCCAAAATACCAGCAACAGCGTGTGAAAACCTTTTGACAGACGTTTGACGTCTGTCATTGCCAACAAAGGGTATATAACAAAGTATTGAGATAAACTTTTTTTATTGACTAAATTCTTATTTTCACCATAATTTGCAAATAAATTCATAAAAAATTCTACAATGTGATTTTCTGGATTTTTTTTCCTCAATTGGTCTGTCATAGTTGAAGTGTACCAATGATGACAATTACAGGCCTCTCTCATCTTTTTAAGTGGGAGAACTTACACAATTGGTGGCTGACTAAATACTTTTTTGCCCCACTGTATGTATATGTACAGTGCCTTGCGAAAGTATTCGGCCCCCTTGAACTTTGCGACCTTTTGCCACATTTCAGGCTTCAAACATAAAGATATAAAACTGTATTTTTTTGTGAAGAATCAACAACAAGTGGGACACAATCATGAAGTGGAACGACATTTATTGGATATTTCAAACTTTTTTAACAAATCAAAAACTGAAAAATTGGGCGTGCAAAATTATTCAGCCCCCTTAAGTTAATACTTTGTAGCGCCACCTTTTGCTGCGATTACAGCTGTAAGTCGCTTGGGGTATGTCTCTATCAGTTTTGCACATCGAGAGACTGAATTTTTTTCCCATTCCTCCTTGCAAAACAGCTCGAGCTCAGTGAGGTTGGATGGAGAGCATTTGTGAACAGCAGTTTTCAGTTCTTTCCACAGATTCTCGATTGGATTCAGGTCTGGACTTTGACTTGGCCATTCTAACACCTGGATATGTTTATTTTTGAACCATTCCATTGTAGATTTTGCTTTATGTTTTGGATCATTGTCTTGTTGGAAGACAAATCTCCGTCCCAGTCTCAGGTCTTTTGCAGACTCCATCAGGTTTTCTTCCAGAATGGTCCTGTATTTGTGTCATGTATTGTCATATTATGTCTTGTTCCTGTTCTTTCTCTTCACTCTGTTTCCCTCTGCTGGTCGTATTAGGTTACCTTCTCTTCCTCTCCTTCCCCCAGCTGTTCCTCATCTTCTCTAAGTACCTCGTTCACTCTTTTCCCACCTGTTCCCTTTTCCCCTCTGATTAGGTCTCTATTTCTCTCTCTGTTCCTGCTTCTTTCTTTGTCAGATTCTCGTTTGAGTTTCTCATGCCAGAACCAAACTATCGTCTTGTTTGCTTCACCCTTGTCCCATCCTGTCGGAATCTGCCTGTTCTTCTGATGCTACGTGTGATCAGGTACCTCTGTCCGCTACGACCCGCGCCTACCCAGAGAGACCAGCAGTCTGTCGCCGCAACCCAGCTATTCTCCTCTGCTGCTAAGAAGGGGACTCTTTTGTAAATATCAGAAGGACTTTCTGTTTCATTTGTCGCCCTCTCTGAGGGTTGTCTATTTTGCCTGAAGAGGATCTATGTCTTCCCTGTGTTTTTACATTAAAGGACTCTGTTTTTGTTAAACCGCTTTTGGGTCCTCACTCAAGTTCACAACAGAAGAATCTGACCAAGAATGGACCCAGCGATTTCGGATCCTTTCCACTCAGCCGTCGAGATCCAGGGAGCGATGCTAGGCAGACACGAGCAGGAATTGTCTGTTGCTCGACATGCCGTTGAGACCCTGACCGCCCAAGTCTCCGACCTCACAAGACAGGTTCACCATCTCCGCCTCGATCCACCGGCCACTTCCAGCCCAGAATCAATAACCCGGCGTGTTACTCTGGGGAGGCCACTGAATGCCGCTCGTTCCTCACCCAGTGTGATATTGTGTTTTCTCTCCAGCCCAACACTTACTCCAGGAGCACAGCTCGTATCGCCATATCGTCATATCTCTCCTTACTGGACGGGCTCGTGAGTGGGGCACGGCTATCTGGGAGGCGAGGGCTGAGTGTACTAACCAGTATCAGGACTTTAAGGAGGAGATGATACGGGTTTTTGATCGTTCTGTTTTTGGGGAGGAAGCTTCCAGGGTCCTGGCTTCCCTATGTCAAGGTAATCGATCCATAACAGATTACTCTATTGAGTTTCGCACTCTTGCTGCCTCCAGTGACTGGAACGAGCCAGCTTTGCTCGCTCGTTTTCTGGAGGGTCTCCGCGCTGAGGTAAAGGATGAGATTCTCTCCCGGGAGGTTCCCTCCAGCGTGGATTCCTTGATTGAACTCGCTATTCGCATAGAGCGACGGGTTGATCTTCGTCACCGAGCTCGGGGAAAGGAGCTCGCGTTCTCCGTTGCCCCCCTCTCCGCATCACTACTATCTTCCTCCGCCGGCTCGGGTGCTGAGCCTATGCAGCTGGGGGTTATCCGCATCTCGACTAAGGAGAGGGAACGGAGAATCACCAACCGCCTCTGTCTCTATTGCGGTTCCGCTGGTAATTTTGTCACTTCATGTCCAGTAAAAGCCAGAGCTCATCAGTAAGAGGAGGGCTACTGGTGAGCGCTACTACTCTGGTCTCTCCTTCAAGATCCTGCACTACCTTGTCGGCCCATCTACGCTGGACCGGTTCGTCAGCTTCCTGCAGCGCCTTGATAGACTCTGGGGCGGAGGGCTGCTTTATGGACGAGACCTGGGCTCGGGAACATGACATTCCTCTCAGACAGTTAAAGGAGCCCACGGCCTTGTTCGCTCTGGATGGGAGTCCTCTCCCCGGGATTCAGCGTGAAACGCTACTTTTAACCCTCACTGTCTCTGGTAATCATAGCGAAACCATTTCTTTTTTAATTTTTCGTTCACCTTTTACACCTGTTGTTTTGGGTCATCCCTGGCTAGTTTGTCATAATCCTTCTATTAATTGGTCTAGTAATTCTATCCTCTCCTGGAACGTCTCTTGTCATGTGAAATGTTTAATGTCTGCTATCCCTCCTGTTTCCTCTGTCTCTTCTTCACAGGAGGAGCCTGGTGATTTGACGAGGGTGCCGGAGGAATATCACGATCTGCGCGCGGTGTTCAGTCGGTCCAGGGCCACCTCTCTTCCTCCGCACCGGTCGTATGATTGTAGTATTGATCTCCTTCCAGGAACCCCCCCCCCCCCGGGGTAGACTATACACTCTGTCGGCTCCCGAACGTAAGGCTCTCGAAGATTATTTGTCTGTAGCTCTCGACGCCGGTACCATAGTCCCCTCCTCCTCTCCCGCCGGAGCGGGGTTTTTTTTTGTTAAGAAGAAGGACGGGTCCCTGCGCCCCTGCATAGATTATCGAGGGCTGAATGACATAACAGTTAAGAATCGTTATCCGCTTCCTCTTATGTCTTCAGCCTTCGAGATCCTGCAGGGAGCCAGGTTTTTCACTAAGTTGGACCTTCGTAACGCTTACCATCTCGTGCGCGTCAGGGAGGGGGACGAGTGGAAAACGGCGTTTAACACTCCGTTAGGGCACTTTGAATACCGGGTTCTTCCTTTCGGCCTCGCAAACGCTCCAGCTGTCTTTCAGGCATTAGTAAATGACGTCCTGAGAGACATGCTGAACATCTTTGTTTTCGTCTACCTTGACGATATCCTGATTTTTTTTCACCGTCACTCCAGATTCATGTTCAGCACGTTCGACGTGTCCTCCAGCGCCTTTTAGAGAATTGTCATTATGTGAAGGCTGAGAAGTGCACTTTTCATGCCTCCTCCGTCACATTTCTCGGTTCTGTTATTTCCGCTGAAGGCATTAAGATGGATCCCGCTAAGGTCCAAGCTGTCATTGATTGGCCCGTTCCTAAGTCACGCGTCGAGCTGCAGCGCTTTCTCGGCTTCGCGAATTCCTATCGTCGTTTCATCCGTAATTTCGGTCAGGTGGCAGCTCCCCTCACAGCCCTTACTTCTGTCAAGACGTGCTTTAAGTGGTCCGATTCCGCCCAGGGAGCTTTTGATCTTCTCAAGAATCGCTTTACATCCGCACCTATCCTTGTTACACCTGACGTCTCTAGACAGTTCGTTGTCGAGGTTGACGCGTCAGAGGTGGGCGTGGGAGCCATTCTTTCTCAGCGCTCCCTCTCTGACGACAAGGTCCACCCTTGCGCGTATTTTTCTCATCGCCTGTCGCCGTCGGAACGTAACTATGATGTGGGAAACCGCGAACTGCTCGCCATCCGCTTAGCCCTAGGCGAATGGCGACAGTGGTTGGAGGGGGCGACCTTTCCTTTTGTCGTTTGGACTGACCATAGGAACCTTGAGTACATCCGTTCTGCCAAACGACTTAATGCGCGTCAGGCTCGTTGGGCGCTGTTTTTCGCTCGTTTCGAGTTCGTAATTTCTTATCGTCCGGGCTCTAAGAACACCAAGCCTGATGCTTTATCTCGTCTCTTCAGTTCTTCAGTAGTCTCCACCGACCCCGAGGGGATTCTCCCTGAGGGGCGTGTTGTCGGGTTGACTGTCTGGGGAATTGAGAGGCAGGTAAAGCAAGCACTCACTCACACTCCGTCGCCGCGCGCTTGTCCTAGGAACCTTTCTTTTCGTTCCTGTTCCTACTCGTCTGGCCGTTCTTCAGTGGGCTCACTCTGCCAAGTTAGCCGGCCACCCCGGCGTTCGGGGTACGCTTGCTTCCATTCGCCAGCGTTTTTGGTGGCCCACTCGGGAGCGTGACACACGTCGTTTCGTGGCTGCTTGTTCGGTCTGCGCGCAGACTAAGTCCGGTAACTCCCCTCCTGCCGGCCGTCTCAGACCGCTTCCCATTCCCTCTCGTCCGTGGTCTCACATCGCCTTAGATTTTATCACCGGACTGCCTTCGTCAGCGGGGAAGACTGTTATTCTTACGATTGTCGATAGGTTCTCTAAGGCGGCTCATTTTATTCCCCTCGCTAAGCTCCCTTCTGCTAAAGAAACGGCACAAATCATCATCGAGAATGTTTTCAGAATTCATGGCCTTCCGTCAGACGTCGTTTCGGACAGGGGTCCGCAATTCACGTCTCAATTTTGGAGGGAGTTTTGCCGTTTGATTGGAGCTTCCGTCAGTCTCTCTTCCGGCTTTCACCCTCAGTCTAACGGTCAAGCAGAACGGGCCAATCAGACTATTGGTCGCATCTTACGCAGTCTTTCTTTTCGTAACCCTGCGTCTTGGTCAGAACAGCTCCACTGGGCAGAATACGCCCACAACTCGCTTCCTTCGTCTGCGACTGGTCTATCTCCTTTTCAGAGTAGCCTCGGGTACCAGCCTCCGCTGTTCTCGTCTCAGCTCGCCGAGTCCTGCGTCCCCTCCGCTCAGGCTTTTGTCCAACGTTGTGAGCGCACCTGGAAGAGGGTCAGGTCTGCACTTTGCCGTTATAGGGCGCAGACTGTGAGAGCCGCTAATAAGCGTAGAACTAAGAGTCCTAGATATTGTCGCGGTCAGAGAGTATGGCTCTCCACTCAAAACCTTCCCCTTAAGACAGCTTCTCGCAAGTTGACCCCGCGGTTCATTGGTCCGTTCCGTATTTCTCAGATCATTAATCCTGTCGCAGTGCGACTTCTTCTCCCGCGATATCTTCGTCGCGTCCACCCGGTCTTCCATGTCTCCTGTGTTAAGCCCGTTCTTCGCGCTCCCGCTCGTCTTCCCCCCCCCCCCCCATCCTTGTCGAGGGCGCACCTATCTACAGGGTCCGTAAGATTTTGGACATGAGTCCTCGGGGCCGTGGTCATCAGTACCTAGTAGATTGGGAGGGGTACGGTCCTGAGGAAAGGAGTTGGGTTCCCTCTCGGGACGTGCTGGACCGTTCGCTGATCGATGATTTCCTCCGTTGCCGCCAGGTTTCCTCCTCGAGTGCGCCAGGAGGCGCTCGGTGAGTGGGGGGGTACTGTCATGTATTGTCATATTATGTCTTGTTCCTGTTCTTTCTCTTCACTCCGTTTCCCTCTGCTGGTCGTATTAGGTTACCTTCTCTTCCTCTCCTTCCCCCAGCTGTTCCTCATCTTCTCTAACTACCTCGTTCACTCTTTTCCCACCTGTTCCCTTTTCCCCTCTGATTAGGTCTCTATTTCTCTCTCTGTTCCTGCTTCTTTCTTTGTCAGATTCTCGTTTGAGTTTCTCATGCCAGAACCAAACTATCGTCTTGTTTGCTTCACCCTTGTCCCATCCTGTCGGAATCTGCCTGTTCTTCTGATGCTACGTGTGATCAGGTACCTCTGTCCGCTACGACCTGTGCCTACACAGAGAGACCAGCAGTCTGTCGCCGCAACCCAGCTATTCTCCTCTGCTGCTAAGAAGGGGACTCTTTTGTAAATATCAGAAGGACTTTCTGTTTCATTTGTCGCCCTCTCTGAGGGTTGTCTATTTTGCCATTTTCTACATCTGAAGAGGATCTATGTCTTCCCTGTGTTTTTACATTAAAGGACTCTGTTTTTGTTAAACCGCTTTTGGATCCTCACTCAAGTTCACAACAATTTGGCTCCATCCCATCTTCCCATCAATTTTAACCATCTTCCCTGTCCCTGCTAAAGAAAAGCAGGCCCAGACCATGATGCTGCCACCACCATGTTTGACAGTGGGGATGGTGTGTTCAGGGTGATGAGCTGTGTTGCTTTTACGCCAAACATAACATTTTGCATTGTTGCCAAAAAGTTCAATTTTGGTTTCATCTGACCAGAGCACCTTCTTCCACATGTTTGATGTGTCTCCCAGGTGGCTTGTGGCAAACTTTAAACGACACTTTTTATGGATATCTTTAAGAAATGGCTTTCTTCTTGCCACTCTTCCATAAAGGCCAGATTTGTGCAATATACGACTGATTGTTGTCCTATGGACAGAGTCTCCCACCTCAGCTGTAGATCTCTGCAGTTCATCCAGAGTGATCATGGGCCTCTTGGCTGCATCTCCGATCAGTATTCTCCTTGTATGAGCTGAAAGTTTAGAGGGACGGCCAGGTCTTGGTAGATTTGCAGTGGTCTGATACTCCTTCCATTTCAATATTAGTGCTTGCACAGTGCTCCTTGGGATGTTTAAAGCTTGGGAAATCTTTTTGTATCCAAATCCGGCTTTAAACTTCTTCACAACAGTATCTCGGACCTGCCTGGTGTGTTCCTTGTTCTTCATGATGCTCTCTGCGCTTTTAACGGACCTCTGAGACTATCACGTGCAGGTGCATTTATACGGAGACTTGATTACACACAGGTGGATTGTATTTATCATCATTAGTCATTTAGGTCAACATTGGATCATTCAGAGATCCTCACTGAACTTCTGGAGAGAGTTTGCTGCACTGAAAGTAAAGGGGCTGAATAGTTTTGCACACCCAATCTTTCAGTTTTTGATTTGTTAAAAAAGTTTGAAATATCCAATAAATGTCGTTCCACTTCATGATTGTGTCCCACTTGTTGTTGATTCTTCACAAAAAAATACAGTTTTATATCTTTATGTTTGAAGCTTGAAATGTGGCAAAATGTCGCAAAGTTCAACTGTACTCATTTAAACTGCAGCATCTTGCCTTATTTATGTAATACATGTATCACTAGCCACTTTAAACTATGCCACTTTATGTTTATATACCCTACATTACTCATCTCATATGTATATACTGTACTCTATACCATCTACTGCATCTTGCCTATGCCGTTCTGACTCAGGGGGAGCACGGTAGTGTACATATTGAGAAACATCCAGTGACTTAGGGGGAGCACGGTAGTGTACATATTGAGAAACATCCAGTGACTCAGGGGGAGCACGGTAGTGTACATATTGAGAAACATCCAGTGACTCAGGGTAGCACGGTAGTGTACATATTGAGAAACATCCAGTGACTCAGGGGAGCACGGTAGTATACAGTACATATTGAGAAACACCTATAAGGAGCCACAATGAATTAAACCAAATATTTCAACCATTTCTATTTCAGCAGTGGTGGCTTACATCCAACCCATCACCCACCCTTAATGTTCCACAAAACCCTTCAACGTTGTATGCCCTTTTGAGGTCCAGTACTGATCTCACTTCCTTAATGATTCTGTTTTTTATTGTTTGGGCATTAATTCATGCTGCCCCCATCTTAAAGCCAGTAACATACACAGTGCAGTTAGTTGTCTGTTGAATAAGTAAAGGTGGAAGAAAAATGTTATTTTCGTCCTGCAGGGAGGAAGAAAAGCATTCTAGTCCAGAGGTTATCAGGGAGGAAGAACAGCAGAAATGCATTCTAGTCCAGAGGTTATCAGGGAGGAAGAAAAGCAGAAATGCATTCTAGTCCAGAGGTTATCAGGGAGGAAGAAAAGCAGAAATGCATTCTAGTCCAGAGGTTATCAGGGAGGAAGAAAAGCAGAAATGCATTCTAGTCCAGAGGTTCAGGGAGGAAGAAAAGCAGAAATGCATTCTAGTCCAGAGGTTATCAGGGAGGAAGAAAAGCAGAAATGCATTCTAGTCCAGAGGTTATCAGGGAGGAAGAAAAGCAGAAATGCATTCTAGTCCAGAGGTGATCAGGGAGGAAGAAAAGCAGAAATGCATTCTAGTCCAGAGGTTATCAGGGAGGAAGAAAAGCAGAAATGCATTCTAGTCCAGAGGTTATCAGGGAGGAAGAAAAGCAGAAATGCATTCTAGTCCAGAGGTTATCAGGGAGGGAGAAAAGCAGAAATGCATTCTAGTCCAGAGGTGATCAGGGAGGAAGAAAAGCAGAAATGCATTCTAGTCCAGAGGTTATCAGGGAGGAAGAAAAGCAGAAATGCATTCTAGTCCAGAGGTGATCAGGGAGGAAGAAAAGCAGAAATGCATTCTAGTCCAGAGGTTATCAGGGAGGAAGAAAAGCAGAAATGCATTCTAGTCCAGAGGTTATCAGGGAGGAAGAAAAGCAGAAATGCATTCTAGTCCAGAGGTTATCAGGGAGGAACAAACACAGCTTAATGTATGACTTATTCACCCTAACTACTCAGGACAACCCAGCCAAGCATTATTGCAGTATGTTGTCTTGGGAACCCCTTGTGAACGGCTCAGGGCAAAACACGGCTTCACTTGACCTCCCAGTCACCTTTGGGCTCTATGACTTCTGGAGAGGTGAAAATAACTCACCAGTTGATATCCGGTATTGGTTACAATTACTTTAAACTATCCTGCATTTTCAGTTTCTATATGCCTCTGGTGTAAGACGAAGCAGCATCCTCCAAATATTGCCAGAGAGTTTTAATTAGTAGCAAGCCAGTATTCACTTTGTATTACACACTACACTGACATGAATTCAAACAAGCTTTCTGGCATCACAAAATGCTTTTGTGATTGTATGTCAGAGAGCCAGACACATGGTCTATACAATATATGCCTCTGCATCTCTTTGCTTCGCTCTCTCTCTACATATATATCTCTCCCTGCATCTCTATCTCTGTTTCTCTCTCCCTGCATCTCTCTCTCTCTCTACATATATATCTCTCCCTGCATCTCTATCTCTGTATCTCTCTCCCTGCATCTCTCTCTCTACATATATATATCTCCCTGCATCTCTGTCTCTGTATATCTCTCCCTGCATCTCTCTCTCTCTCTCTCTACATATATATATCTCCCTGCATCTCTCTCTCTACATATATATCTCTCCCTGCATCTCTCTCTCTACATATATATCTCTCCCTGCATCTCTCTCTCTACATATATATCTCTCCCTGCATCTCTCTCTCTACATATATATCTCTCCCTGCATCTCTCTCTCTACATATATATCTCTCCCTGCATCTCTCTCTCTACATATATATCTCTCCCTGCATCTCTATCTCTGTATCTCTCTCCCTGCATCTCCCTCTCTACATATATATCTCTTCCTGCATCTCTATCTCTGTATATCTCTCCCTGCATCTCTCTCTCTCTCTCTACATATATATCTCTCCCTGCATCTCTATCTCTGTATATCTCTCTCTGCATCTCTCTCTCTTTCTCTACATATATATCTCTCCCTGCATCTCTATCTCTGTATCTATCTCCCTGCATCTCTCTCTCTCTACATATATCTCTCCCTGCATCTCTATCTCTGTATCTCTCTCCCTGTATCTCTCTCTCTCTACATATATATCTCTCCCTGCATCTCTATCTCTGTATCTATCTCCCTGCATCTCTCTCTCTCTACATATATATCTCGCCCTGCATCTCTATCTCTTTATCTCTCCCCCTGCATCTCTCTCTATCTCTACATATATATTTCTCCCTGCATCTCTATCTCTGTATCTCTCTCCTTGCATCTCTCTCTCTCTCTCTCTCTCTCTCTCTCTCTCTCTCTCTCTCTCTCTCTCTCTCAATTAAATTAAATTACATTCAATTCAATGGGCTTTATTGGCATGGGAAACATATGTAAACATTGCCAAAGTAAGTGAACTAGATAATACATAAAAGTGAAATAAACAATAAAAATGCACAGTAAAGACTACACTCATAGAGGTTCCAGAAGAATAAAGACATCAGAAATGTCATATTATGTCTATATACAGTGTTGGAACGATGTGCAAATGGTTATAGTACAAAAGGGAATATAAATAAACATAAATGTGGATTGTATTTACAAGGGTCTTTGTTCTTCACTGGTTTCCCTTTTCTTGAGGAAACAGGTCACACATCTTGCTGCTGTGATGGCACACTGTGGTATTTCAACCAGTAGATATGGGAGTTCATCAGAATTGGGTTTGTTTTAAAATTCTTTGTGTATCTGTGTAATCTGAGGGAAATATGTGTCTCTAATATGGTCATACATTTGACAGGAGGTTAGGGAGTGCAGCTCTGCTTCCACCTAATTTTGTGGGCAGTGTGCACATAGTCTGTCTTCTCTTGAGAGCCAGGTCTGCTTATGGCATGCTTTCTGTACAAAGTCTGTTCAAAGCCACAGCTTGCCTTAAGTTTGGGTCAGTCACAGGGATCAGGTATTCTTTTGCTGTGTACTCTCTGTTTAGTGCCAAATAGCATTCTAATTTGCTCTGTTCTTTTTGTTAATTCTTTCCAATGTGTCAGTAATTATCTTTTTGTTTTCTCATGATTTGGTTGGGTGTAATTGTGTTGCTGTCCTGGGGGGTCTGTTTGTGTTTGTGAACAGAGCCCCAGGACCAGCTTGCTTATGGAACTCTTCTCCAGGTCCATATCTCTGTAGGTGATGGCTTTGTTATGGAAGGTTTGGGAATCGCTTCCTTTTAGGTGGTTGTAGAATTTAACGTCTCTTTTCTGGATTTTAACAATTAGAGAGTATCAGCCTAACTCTGCTCTGCATTTGTTTGCATTATTTGGTGTTTTACATTGTACAAGGAGGATATTTTTGCAAAATTCTGCGTGCAGAGTCTCAATTTGATGTTTGTCCCATTTTGTGAATTCTTGGTTGATGAGCGGACCCCAGACCTCACAACCATAAAGGGCAATGAGTTTTATGACTGATTCAAGTATTTTTACCAGATCCTAATTTGTATGTCATATTTATGTTCATTTTGATGGCATAGAATGCCCTTCTGGCCTTGTCACTCAGATCCTTCACAGCTTTGTGCAAGTTACCTGCTTTGTGTGTTTTAGGGCAACGGCGTCGAGATTAAATTTGTATTTGTTGTCCTGGCGACTGGACCTTTTTTGTAACACCATTATTTTGGTCTTAGATTTACTGTCAGGTCTGGCAGAATCTGTGCAGAAGATCTAGGTGCTGCTGTAGGCCCTCCTTGGTTGCATCTCTCTCTCTGTCTGCATCCATCTCTTTCTTTCTTTCTCTCTCTCTCCCCCCCCTCTCTCTCTCTCGCTCTGTCTCTGTCTCTCTGTCTCTCTCTCTCTCTGGATCCCCCTCTCTCTGCATCCCCCTCTCTCTCTGCATCTCTCTCTGCATCCCTCTCCCTCTGCATCTCCCTCCCTCCGCATCTCTCTCTTTATCTCCCTTTCTTTCTCTCTCTGCACCTCTCTCTGCATCTCCCTCTCTCTGCATTCCTCTCTTTCTCTCGCTTTCTTTCCCTCTCTCTGCAACTCTCTGTCTGCAATCGTCTCTTTCTCTCGCGCTCTCTCTTTGTCTGTCTGTCTCTCTCTATCTCTCTCCCTCTCTCTACATCACTCTATAACTGTGAGACCATGTAAAGCCAGCTGCTGAAACAGCAGTGACATGTCCTCTCGGCACACTCTGAGCCAATGGCAGTCATGTGAGTGTGTGTGCGTGTGTGATAAACCTTTTCTATTATGAATACTTGGACCTTATTTGTTATTCAAATGTGTAAATAACATTGCAATGGTTTACATATTCAGTTTCTCATTTGGCCTTCATATTCAACACAATCAGCAATCTGAGTAGCTTCAGAAAAAGCAATCAATGTCTTTGAGAGGATATACATGTGCTGTTTGTAAATACAGCTCTGCTGTGTGTGTGTTTGTGCGTGCTGTGGGGATGTTGTCATGAGATGCTTCCTTGTTGTTAATACACACCATTAAACCCTGATCTGAAACACTACCATCTTAAAAACACACACAATAAGACAATGGAGAATCTAACAAGTTCTTCTTCAGAGCAAAACAAACCAACTAACAGATCAAATGAAGAGAGATACACATTGGACAAGGTACATCCTATTTCTGGGATCATCTCTTAGAGAGAGAGAGAGATTTGGCAGAGCAATCCTAGCACTGCATGTGTGTGTAGGACACAGCTAGGGTACAGCAGTAGCCTACAGTGACAGAAGGAGTGTCTGACTGCATGCTTGATGTTGCAGCTCGTTCATTCTGCCCCGTTAATGATTTTGCATTAATTTCACATCTTGATGACTCACACTCCGCTATGATGGATTTACTTTGCAGCCAAATGCATGAAATTAATCAGACAAAATAGTCTTCTCCTCCAACCGCCACAGAGACACAGACAGGTGAACACAGACATGCATGAAGTCAGAACAAAGGTTGTATTGGTTACAAGGCTACAAAGACAATCATTAAAAATGTCTCTCAGAAGCATACACTGTACATCACAGACACATACACTGTACATCACAGACACGTACACTGTACATCACTGTGCAGTCCAGACATATACACTGTATATCACTGTACATCACTGTATATCACTGTACATCAGTGACACATACACTGTACACCACTGTGCATCCCAAACACATTCACTGTACACCACTGTGCATCACAGACACATTCACTGTACACCACTGTGCATCACAGACACATTCACCCGCACCCGCACGCACACACACACACACACACACACACACACACACACACACACACACACACACACACACACACACACACACACACACACACACACACACACACACCTGGCCCAACTGATGTTCAGTTCTCTGTTGTAGCTAATCATGTTCCATTACGTGGTGTCATTAATGGTGAGCCAATTTGGTGTTTGTGTGCGTGTGTGTGTGTGTGTGTCTGTGTGTATGTGTGTACGTGTGTATGTGTGTATGTGTATGTATGTGTGTATGTGTATTTGTGTTTGTGTATGTGTGTATGCATGTATGTGTGTGTGTGTGCATGCATGTGTATGTGTATGTATTTGTGTATGTATGTATGCATGTATGTGTGTGTGTGTGTGTGTGTATGTGTGTATGTGTATGTGTATGTGTGTATGCATGTATGTGTGTATGTGTATGTATTTGTGTATGTGTGTTTTTTTTTATTTTATTTTATTTTACCTTTATTTAACCAGGTAGGCAAGTTGAGAACAAGTTCTCATTTACAATTGCGACCTGGCCAAGATAAAGCAAAGCAGTTCGACAGATAAAACGACACAGAGTTACACATGGAGTAAAAACAAACATACAGTCAATAATGCAGTATAAACAAGTCTATATACAATGTGAGCAAATGAGGTGAGAAGGGAGGTAAAGGCAAAAAAAGGCCATGATGGCAAAGTAAATACAATATAGCAAGTAAAATACTGGAATGGTAGTTTTGCAATGGAAGAATGTGCAAAGTAGAAATAAAAAAATAATGGGGTGCAAAGGAGCAAAATAAATAAATAAATAAAAATTAAATACAGTTGGGAAAGAGGTAGTTGTTTGGGCTAAATTTTAGGTGGGCTATGTACAGGTGCAGTAATCTGTGAGCTGCTCTGACAGTTGGTGCTTAAAGCTAGTGAGGGAGATAAGTGTTTCCAGTTTCAGAGATTTTTGTAGTTCGTTCCAGTCATTGGCAGCAGAGAACTGGAAGGAGAGGCGGCCAAAGAAAGAATTGGTCTTGGGGGTGACTAGAGAGATATACCTGCTGGAGCGTGTGCTACAGGTGGGAGATGCTATGGTGACCAGCGAGCTGAGATAAGGGGGGACTTTACCTAGCAGGGTCTTGTAGATGACATGGAGCCAGTGGGTTTGGCGACGAGTATGAAGCGAGGGCCAGCCAACGAGAGCGTACAGGTCGCAATGGTGGGTAGTATATGGGGCTTTGGTGATAAAACGGATTGCACTGTGATAGACTGCATCCAATTTGTTGAGTAGGGTATTGGAGGCTATTTTGTAAATGACATCGCCAAAGTCGAGGATTGGTAGGATGGTCAGTTTTACAAGGGTATGTTTGGCAGCATGAGTGAAGGATGCTTTGTTGCGAAATAGGAAGCCAATTCTAGATTTAACTTTGGATTGGAGATGTTTGATATGGGTCTGGAAGGAGAGTTTACAGTCTAACCAGACACCTAAGTATTTGTGTATGTGTATGTGTGTATGTGTATGTGTGTGTGTATGCATGTATGTGTGTATGTGTGTATGTGTATGTGTGTATGCATGTATGTGTGTATGTGTATGTGTGTATGTGTATGTGTGTATGTATTTGTGTATGTGTATGTGTGTATGTGTGTATGTGTATATGTGTATGTGTATGTGTATGTGTATGTATGTATGTATGTATGTGTGTGTGTGTGTGTGTGTGTATGTGTATGTATGTATGTATGTGTGTGTGTGTGTGTGTATGTATGTATGTATGTATGTATGTGTGTGTGTGTATGTGTATGTATGTATGTGTGTGTGTGTATGTGTATGTGTATGTGTATGTGTATGTGTATGTGTATGTGTATGTGTATGTGTATGTATGTATGTATGTATGTATGTGTGTGTGTGTGTGTGTGTGTGTGTGTGTGTGTGTGTGTGTGTGTGTGTGTGTGTGTGTGTGTGTGTGTGAGCAGTGAGAGTAGAGTGAGGGGTGATGATCCCCTGCTTCTCTCTCTGTGACAGGGTTAGAATAGTGTAAAGGATGTTCCTCATTTGTTAAGTGCCGATACTGATCACGTGTGTGTGTGTGTGTGTGTGTGTGTGTGTGTGTGTGTGTGTGTGTGTGTGTGTGTGTGTGTGTGTGTGTGTGTGTGTGTGTGTGTGTGTGTGTGAGCAGTGAGAGTAGAGTGAGGGGTGATGATCCCCTGCTTCTCTCTCTGTGACAGGGTTAGAATAGTGTAAAGGATGTTCCTCATTTGTTAAGTGCCGATACTGATCACGTTCATCCAGGTTAGAAAGTGACAATCTGTCTCTCCCCAACCTGCCTACTGTCACAAAACACACAGTGATGGAAATGGATGGAAACCTGACAATGTCTCACACTGATATATCAGTAATGCACCACTGTCATTTTAGGGTACAGAAAAGGTTACACACGTGCACACACAGAGGCACATGGACGCACATGCACATGCAGACACACACACACAAAGACAGACAGACAGACACAGAGACAGAGTGAGCTCCAGAACTGAGCTGCGTTCTAGAGTGGGGGAGTGTTCTGATACAGCATAACGTTCTAACACTAGAAAAAGAAGGCTTTGCTGTGACCTTGGGAAGCTCCTTGGTGAATGAGAGTTCAGATAACTGGTAAAGCCCTCCTACACTCTTGCCTCACACAGCCAACACACACAATCAGCCCCCTCACACCACGCTGCTTACATAACAGTGAGACAGAGGGAGGGAGAGGGGAGGGAGGGGGGGGGGGGGTAGAGATGGAGGCTCAAAGGGGGGGTAGAGAGAGATGAAGAGAAAAAGAAAGATCTAGGTGAATGGAGGGAGGCTACATAGGCAGACAGTGTGTGAGAGTGAAATAGTGAGAGAGAAAAATATAGTGTTTTATTTATTAAATCATTACATCATTAAAACACAAACTGTAATTATTCCATTTTAACGGACCTAGAAAGTTAGAACTCCTCGCCCCCCTGTCTCCCCCACCCCCACAATGTCCCCCAGACGGTTCACCAGCCCCCCTGACTCCCCCACCCCCACAATGTCCCCCAGACAGTTCACCAGCCCCCCTGACTCCCCACACCCCCACAATGTCCCCCAGACGGTTCACCAGCCCCCCTGACTCCCCACCCTCCCCACAATGTCCCCCAGACGGTTCACCAGCCCCCCTGACTCCCCACAGCCCCACAATGTTCCCCAGACGGTTCACCAGCCCCCCTAACTCCCCCACCCCCACAATGTCCCCCGGACAGTTCACCAGCCCCCCTGACTCCCCACACCCCCACAATGTCCCCCAGACGGTTCACCAGCCCCCCTGACTCCCCCACCCCCACAATGTCCCCCAGACGGTTCACCAGACCCCTTGACTCCCCACACCCCTACAAAGTCCCCCAGACGGTTCACCAGTCCCCCCATGTACATGCTCCAGTTCCAGCTGAGCCCACACCAGCCCCAGCAACACAGCTCTGGGGTCCATACAGCCCACTCCCTGCATTTAATGTGTTCTGGTCTTCCACAATGCCATTTCTGCCTGCTCATCTTCATAACTTCATCTGTTGGCTACTGATAGGATGCATGGGGAGTGAGTAACTCTGTTTTGTACCGACAAAACTATGGTTATATGTAGGATCCAGAAAACAAAGTTTAAATCAAGCCTATATAATCGATAAATCAACATATTTCCAAGCTACTGGGAGAGTGTGAGCAATCAGTTATGTACAACAGCGAACCAATGACTTGGTAAAGCGACGACACAAATCTAACAATCCGAGGCTTCCCCCAGAGGAAAAGACTTTAAGGAACAGTTAAAGGCATCTAGGAAAATATAGCTAAAAGTCACACACCAAAACAAACAAACTGCTACAGTCTGTTATTACAAAAGTAGATTAGCTTGAAAAGAAAGTAGAGGATGTCATGTGAGACACGCACAAACAAGGCATGCACATGAACGAACAAGACAACAACATGTGCCTTTTGGAAGCAAAGTTGCAAACTTTAGAAGATGAATTGGATCAGCAAGGAAACAGAAGGAGACGAAACAACATGAGAATATTGTCCTTGAGATGCAGAAGAAGGAGACCTTTCCAGCTACGTGGTCAAACTGATATCAGAGGAACTTGACGTGGATATATCACCAAAAGATCTGGAACAATTAGGATCAGCATGAAACAGAAGACCGTAAAATATCCACACAAAATCTTGTGGATCTACCAGACCAAAATAAAATTCTGAAGGCAGGCAAGGAGATCAAAATCCACGGCCGGTCTGCTAGACTGAGAGAGGGAAGGGAAGCGCAGAGGATGGAGTTTACAAGCACAATGAGGCCCTAATCAAGCTAAAAGTATCCTTTCCGGTTGAATGACGAGAGTCACCTGCTCTGAGAAGAGGACGAAGTACGAAAAAACAATGATTGCACTAGGATACATACAATGATACCTACGACCAGCTTATCATAAATTGAGACAATACCCTTTCCCCCTCCCCCAATACAATCTATACTCTACTTTCCCCCTCCCCCAATACAATCTATACTCTACTTTCCCCCTCCCCCAATACAATCTATACTCTACTTTCCCCCTCCCCCAATACAATCTATACTCTACTTTCCCCCTCCCCCAATACAATCTATACTCTACTTTCCCCCTCCCCCAATACAATCTATACTCTACTTTCCCCCTCCCCCAATACAATCTATACTCTACTTTCCCCCTCCCCCAATACAATCTATACTCTACTTTCCCCCTCCCCCAATACAATCTATACTCTACTTTCCCCAAGTAACTGTTCTTCTCTGTTAAGTAACAATAAAAGTAGCCAATACCAATGGGCTAAATGGATTTTTAAAAGACCATTTCAAAAGGGAAAATATAGCACGTACAGTACCAGTCATAAGTTTGGAGACACCTACTCATTCCAGGGTTTTTCTTTATTTAAACTATTTTCTACATTCTAGAATAATAGTGAAGACATCAAAACTATAAAATAACACATATGGAATCATGTAGTAACCAAAAAAGTATTAAACAAATCAAAATATATTTTATATTTGAGATTCTTCAAAGTAGCCACCCTTTGCCAGCTTCATGAGGTAGTCACCTGGAATGCATTTCAATTAACAGGTGTGAACGTGTTGTGACAAGGTAGGGGTGGTATACAGAAGATAGCCCTATTTGGGAAAAGGCCAAGTCCATATTATGGCAAGATCAGCTCAAATAAGCAAAGACATATGCAGTCGCAGAAACCATCAAGCACTATGATGAAACTGGCTCTCATGAGGACCTCCACAGAAAAGGAAGACCCAGAGTTACCTCTGCTGCAGAGGATATGTTTATTAGAGTTACCAGCCTCAGAAATTACAGCCAAAATAAATAACATAACAGACACATCTCAACATCAACTGTTCAGAGGAGACTGTGTGAATCAGGCCTTCATGGTCAAATTTCTGAAAAAAAAACACTATTAAAGGACACCAATAAGAATAAGAGACTTGCTTGAACCAAGAAACATGAGCAATGGACATTAGACTGGTGGACATCTGTCCTTTGCTCTGATTAGTCCAAATTTGAGATTTTTTGGGTTCCAACCGCTGTGTCTTTGTGAGGCGCAGAGTAGGTGAACGGATGATCTCTGCATCTGTGGATCCCACTGTGAAGCATGGAGGAGGAGGTATGATGGTGTGGGGGTGCTTTGCTGATGACACTGTGTGTGATTTATTTAGAATTCAGGGCACACTTAACCAGCATGGCTAACACAGCATCATGCAGCGATAGGCCATCCCATCTGGTTTGCGCTTAGCGGGACTATCATTTGTTTTTCAGCAGGACAATGACCCAACACACCTCCAGGCTGTGTAAGGGCTATCTGACCAAGAAGGAGAGTGATGGAGTGCTGCATCAGATGACCTGGCCTCCACAATCTCCCGACCTCCACCGAATTGGGATGGTTTTGGATGAGTCGGACCGCAGAATGAAAAGTAGCCAACAAGTGCTCAGCATGTGTGGGAACTCCTTCAAGACTGTTGGAAAAGTATTCCTCATGAAGCTGGTTTTGAGAATGCCAAGAGTGTGCAAAGCTGTCACCAAGGTAAAGGGTGGCTACTTTGAAGAATCTAAAATCCCAAATATATTTAGATTTGTTCAACACTTTTTTTTTACTACATGATTCCATATGTGTTATTGTACTATGTAGAAAACAGTATAAATAAAGAAAAAACCCTTGAATGAGTAGGTGTGTCCAAACCTTTGACTGGTACTCTATGTGCGCGCGTGTGTGTGTGTGTGTGTGGGGGGGGGGGGGGGGGGGGGGGGGGGGTTTGGGAGTGTAGGTGTTTATGTGTGTGTGCCTGTTTATATGAATGGGAGTGTGAGGGATGAGTGAGGGATAGCTTAAATGAATATGTGTAGGATGGTGGTAGAGAATGGGTGTGTGGATGCAAGGGTATATGTCGGGCGGGAATGAATGAGAATGGATGAGTAAGTTGATGAATGGATGCGTGTCAGTGTGTCTAAGAGGTAGTGAGGGTGGGAAAAGATGGGAGTTTGGGACAAACTTGGCTTTGGTGAGGTAAAGGGGGTAGAAAACTGGGAGGGGGAGGTGGAGAGGGATGGGTTTGGCTTGGGAGAGAGAAAAGGAAGGATTTAACTAGGAAAACCTGCAAAATCGGCAGTGTGTCAAATACTTGTTCTCCCCACTGTATATATCTGACTATCCCATTATATGGAATGTCCACCACCCTCTTATGACATGTGTGCTGAAATGTTTTATCTGGTTCTTCAATGATAGAAAATTGTTTACAAGTAAAGACCATCAAAATCCAACTTCTTACATGGAATATGCACAGACTCCATTATATATACATTTTTTAAGTATATGGTTCTTGAACAACTTAAAGAGATGTGGTTTCCTTGCAAAAGTTACAGTACATCTAAAAAATGAGAAATGTAATATTTGAAGAGGAGCTGGGTTTGAGAGGCCTATGCTGCCACTTGCTTTAATAACAGCAAAGGTGTAGGCATCCTGATAAATAAGAATACACCCTTTTCCCTTAGCAGATGGACCAATAAGGCAATTTTCTATTGTTAAATTGTACCTTACATGGTGAAAAATACACATTGATATCATTGTATATCCTAACAGGAGCAAATGCTACAGATGTCTCAAGTTTTTAAGGGAGCGTGCAATCGGCATGCTGACTGCAGGAACGTCCACCAGAGCTGTTGCCAGATAATTAAATGTTAATTTCTCTACCATAAGCCACCTCTAACATCGTCTTAGAGAATTTGCCAGTACGTCCAACCGGCCTCACAACCGCAGACCATGTGTAACCTCGCCAGCCTAGGACGTCCACATCTGGCTTCTTCACCTGCAGGATCGTCTGAGACCAGCCACCCAGACAACTGATAAAACTCAGGATCATTTCTGTGTGTAATAAAGCCAATTTGTGGGGAAAAACACATTATGTTTAGCAGATCCTGGCTCCCCAGTGGATGTGCCTGGCTCCCCAGTGGATGTGCCTGGCTCCCCAGTGGATGTGCCTGGCTCCCCAGTGGACGTGCCTGGCTCCCCAGTGGACGTGCCTGGCTCCCCAGTGGATGTAAAGTAAAATCTTTAAAATTGTTGCATGTGTTTATATTTTTGTTCAGTATAGTTTACAGGACACCTTGAGATGACTATTCCCAAGAATAAAAGACTAGTCCTTCGCTTCTCAAAGTAAGAAAAGCTATTTAAGAATTGACTACATTATTTCCCCAAAAATGTTCTCCGGTATCATGCTTAATTGCACCAACAGAAAACACACTTAGCGACAGAATATGGAGAATGAACAACCCCTGCAGTCTCTCCCTCAGCCTACGCAGCAGTGGTTATATGGCTAAACAGAAGAGCTGACCCGAGAGTCGACAGCACTGCCAAATCCCTTTCCTAACTGGGACTGGCCGGCTCAGCCCACACCCCACCAGTACCATAACAGAAGCCACACAACACAAAAACTAAACCCACTACCAAGGCTAAACGCTTTTGTGGTCCTAAACAGATAGGTATGACACAATCTATCAAAAGCTGACTGGCAGTACAGAGTTCTCAAAGGACTCCCGAAAGACCTCCAAGTGGTCGCTCCCCAATACACCCCAAAAATATTTCTAACATTCAGTTGTCAGTTCATCAACCCCTAGCACACGGCCTGGGATGGGCTGCTGCACAGTCGCTGTTAGTGAAAGATCACCCTCCAGCCCAGTACTCTGCTAAGGGCCGAGCTTAGGCAGCTCCTGTAGATCTCCTGAGCACACCGAGGATCAGTGCTGGTGTCACAGTAGAGGTCTGCGTAGAAGTCCAATGTCATCCTCCTCATCTCCGCTGGTTCCGACGTCAGAGACCCTGAAGGACGCCGTAGATGGAACATCTGCTTCTGCTGCGCCAACTTCCTCTTCAGGTTGAAGAATAACGCACTCGGAACATCCATGTCCGTCAGGGTGGCCATCCCTATCACTGTGGGTCTCCAGGAACAGCACCACATTTGAAGGTTTATGCCAACTAAACTCCTACAGCCCTCCTATTTCTGTCTCTTCCCCATGTTATGTTTAAAGAGGCCACTCTTAAAGTCTCCAGAAAAAGGAATGAAAACGAAAGCAAGACAACCAACAGAGGTAACAGACAAGGGAAAGATATCCCCCTGTGATGCTGATCAGACCCATCAACAGAGGTAACAGACAAGGGAAAGATATCCCCCTGTGATGCTGATCAGACCCACCAACAGAGGTAACAGACAAGGGAAAGATATCCCCCTGTGATGCTGATCAGACCCATCAACAGAGGTAACAGACAAGGGAAAGATATCCCCCTGTGATGCTGATCAGACCCACCAACAGAGGTAACAGACAAGGGAAAGATATCCCCCTGTGATGCTGATCAGACCCATCAACAGAGGTAACAGACAAGGGAAAGAAATCACCCTGTGATGCTGATCAGACCCATCAACAGAGGTAACAGACAAGGGAAAGATATCCCCCTGTGATGCTGATCAGACCCATCAACAGAGGTAACAGACAAGGGAAAGAAATCACCCTGTGATGCTGATCAGACCCATCAACAGAGGTAACAGACAAGGGAAAGATATCCCCCTGTGATGCTGATCAGACCCATCAACAGAGGTAACAGACAAGGGAAAGATATCCCCCTGTGATGCTGATCAGACCCATCAACAGAGGTAACAGACAAGATAAATATATCCCCCTGTGATGCTGATCAGACCCATCAACAGAGGTAACAGACAAGGGAAAGATATCCCCCTGTGATGCTGATCAGACCCATCAACAGAGGTAACAGACAAGGGAAAGAAATCACCCTGTGATGCTGATCAGACCCATCAACAGAGGTAACAGACAAGATAAATATATCCCCTTGTGATGCTGATCAGACCCATCAACAGAGGTAACTGACAAGGGAAATATCTCCCCCTGTGATGCTGATCAGACCCATCAACAGAGGTAACAGACAAGGGAAATATCTCCCCCTGTGATGCTGATCAGACCCATCAACAGAGGTAACAGACAAGGGAAAGAAATCACCCTGTGTTGCATGATCATACCCATATTTTTTTAATTAATCAATATTCTTACCAAATTAATCCTGCAGAAAATCATCAATCTGCTGTAATGTGTACAGTGAACCTAGCTGGTACTCACCCTGAGATGCTATATCTACATTGTTGGGGATATCTTTTTCTCTATTCCTCCATCCTCATTGGGCATCTCCACGGAATCCGGGCCCCCCAGCTCCCCCCCACTGCCCCCAACTCCTCCCCACCATCACCTTGCATGTCTGTAATTACACTGGGCACATCACCCTGCACGTCTGAAATGACACTGGGCACATCACCCTGCATGTCTGAAATGACACTGGGCACATCACCCTGCTTGTCTATAATTACACTGGGCACATCACCCTGCTTGTCTATAATTACACTGGGCACATAACCCTGCATGTCTATAATTACACTGGGCACATCACCCCGCATGTCTATAATTACACTGGGCACATAACCCTGCTTGTCTATAATTACACTGGGCACATAACCCTGCATGTCTGTAATTACACTGGGCACATCACCCTGCATGTATGTGAGAATGCTGTTCATCGACTACAGCTCGGCATTTAACACCATAGTGCCCTCCAAGTTCGTCATCAAGCTCCCGCCCTGTGCAAATGGGTACTGGACTTCCTGACGGGCCGCCCCCAGGTGGTGAGGGTAGGCAACAACATTTCCACCCCGCTGATCCTCAACACTGGGGCCCCACAAGGGTGCGTTCTGAGCCCTCTCCTGTACTCCCTGTTCACCCACGACTGCGTGGCCACGCACGCCTCCAACTCAGTCATCAAGTTTGCGGACGACACAACAGTGGTAGGCTTGATTACCAACAACGACGAGACGGCCTACAGGGAGGAGTTGAGGGCCCTCGGAGTGTGGTGTCAGGAAAATAACCTCACACTCAACGTCAACAAAACTAAGGAGATGATTGTGGACTTCAGGAAACAGCAGAGGGAACACCCCCCTATCCACATTGATGGAACAGTAGTGGAGAGGGTAGTAAGTTTTAAGTTCCTCGGCGTACACATCACAGACACACTGAATTGGTCCACCCACACAGACAGCATCGTGAAGAAGGCGCAGAAGCGCCTCTTCAACCTCAGGAGGCTGAAGAAATTCGGCTTGTCACCAAAAGCAATCACAAACTTCTACAGATGCACAATCGAGAGCATCCTGTCGGGCTGTATCACCGCCTGGTACGGCAACTGCTCCACCCACAACCGTAAGGCTCTCCAGAGGGTAGTGAGGTCTGCACAATGCATCACTGGGGGCAAACTACCTGCCCTCCAGGACACCTACACCACCCAATGTCACAGGAAGGCCATAAAGATCATCAAGGACAACAACCACCCGAGCCACTGCCTGTTCACCCCGCTATCATCCAGAAGGCGAGGTCAGTACAGGTGCATCAAAGCTGGGACCGAGAGACTGAAAAACAGCTTCTATCTCAAGGCCATCAGACTGTTAAACAGCCACCACTAACATTGAGTGGCTGCTGCCAACACACTGACTCAACTCCAGCCACTTTAATAATGGGAATTGATGGGAAATGATGTAAAATATATCACTAGCCACTTTAAACAATGCTACCTAATATAATGTTTACATACCCTATATTATTCATGTCATATGTATATGTATATACTGTACTCTATATCATCTACTGCATCTTTATGTAATACATGTATCACTAGCCACTTTAACTATGCCACTTTGTTTACATACTCATCTCATATGTATATACTGCACTCAATACCATCTACTGTATCTTGCCTATACCGCTCTGTACCATCACTCATTCATATATCTTTATGTACATATTCTTAATCCCCTTACACTTGTGTCTATAAGGTAGTAGTTTTGGAATTGTTTGCTAGATTACTTGTTGGTTATTCCTGCATTGTCGGAACTAGAAGCACAAGCATTTTGCTACACTCGCATTAACATCTGCTAACCATGTGTATGTGACAAATAACATTTCATTTGATTTGATTTGATTTGGATTTGAAATTACACTGGGCACATCACCCTGCTTGTCTATAATTACACTGGGCACATCATCCTGCATGTCTGTAATTACAATGGGCACATCACCCTGCATATCTGTAATTACACTGGGCACATCACCCTGCATGTCTGTAATTACACTGGGCACATCATCCTGCATGTCTGTAATTACACTGGGCACATCACCCTGCATGTCTGTAATTACACTGGGCACATCACCCTGCATGTCTGTAATTACACTGGGCACATCATCCTGCATGTCTGTAATTACACTGGGCACATCATCCTGCTTGTCTATAATTACACTGGGCACATCACCCTGCTTGTCTATAATTACACTGGGCACATCATCCTGCATGTCTGTAATTACACTGGGCACATCATCCTGCATGTCTGTAATTACACTGGGCACATCATCCTGCATGTCTGTAATTACACTGGGCACATCATCCTGCATGTCTGTAATTACACTGGGCACATCATCCTGCTTGTCTATAATTACACTGGGCACATCACCCTACATGTCTATAATTACACTGGGCACTCTCCATTGTCTGTGAGACAGCATCGGAGTCAGCATTGCCACTGCCCTCGGTAACCACTGCTGAGAGCTCATTCACTATCAGGCCCGACCCTGAGCTCTCCGCCACGGCAACCTGCCACGGAAACCTCGGCTACATTAACATTACATCAACAGTATGAGTGACGGATCTTGAAATTCCGATGTTTGGGGTTGAGTCTGGACCTGGGGTGGAGGCCAGCGCTGCCCCGAATCCCCCGGCCCACTCTCATCTCTGGAGCCAGACACGACAGAGGATCCATCAGTGCCCTGCTCCCTGTGCGTTCATGCCTGCCGCTTCCAATTTCCCCACAATCAAAACACTTCAGACTACCTGTGGTCGCATAAACCATGTAGGCTTTCCTGTCATACCTCACCTAATACATGTATTGATGTATTGTTGTCTCTACCTTCTTGCCCTTTGTGCTGTTGTCTGTGCCCAATAATATTTGTACCGTTTTGTGCTGCTACCATGTTGTTCTGCTGCCGTGTTGTGTTGCTACCATGTTGTTGTCATGTGGTGTTGCTACAATGCTGTGTTATCATGTGTTGCTGCCATGCTATGTTGCTGTCTTAGGTCTCTCTTTTTATAGTATTGTGTTGTCTCTCTTGTCGTGATGTTTGCTTTGTCCTATATTTTGATTTAATTTATTTGTATTTTTTACCCCAGCCCCCGTCCCCGCAGGAGGTCTTTGCCTTTTGGTAGGCCGTCATTGTAAATAAGAATTTGTTCTTTACTGACTTGCCTAGTTAAATAAAGGTTACATACAATTAAATAAAATACAAAATGTCAAAAGTTTTTGGGGATGAATATAAAAACATGAAAACCTGCCTTCTACAATCAGTAACATCTTTCAACATTGTATTTTGTACATACAAGTAATAACTCTCTCATTGGGCTGGCGAATTTCCAGTAACATGTGAGCTCTCGCATCAGGTCGCCATTGGGAATTAACAGCGACAGAATGGATATAGTAACCCTCATAGCTGGGGAGAAAAGTGGCATGATTTGCAAAGAACACATAATTTAGAGTAACACCTGTCTCAACCAGCGCGGTCCTCTTTCAGAAACACAGTCACTGCTTTAGTCATTCGCAAAGCAGTTATTTGATTTTCATAGCAAACCTGTTCTCCCACAGCGAGGAGAACATCCTCCATGTTGGAGAGACATGGACGGTTTCTCCACATGAGGTGCCCATCCCCACTGCTACCAAACAAATGCCACCCAAGAGACTAACTCACCCAAGAATGAATGTAACCACTAAAAATCATGCTGGTGGAAAAAGATCAAGAAATAAAAAATGAATTGGCATTAAAAGGCACAGCAAACCTTCCCCACCCACAGCAAACCTTCCCCACCCACAGCAAACCTTCCCCACCCACAGAAAGCCCTCCTCATCCACAGCAAACCTTCCCCACCCACAGAAAGCCCTCCTCATCCACAGCAAACCTTCCCCACCCACAGCAAACCTTCCCCACCCACAGAAAGCCCTCCTTATCCACAGCAAACCTTCCCCACCCACAGCAAACCTTCCCCACCCACAGCAAACCTTCCCCACCCACAGCAAACCTACCCCACCCACAGCAAACCTTCCCCCCCCACAGCAAACCTTCCCCACCCACAGCAAACCTTCCCCACCCACAGCAAACCTTCCCCACCCACAGAAAGCCCTCCTCATCCACAGCAAACCTTCCCCACCCACAGCAAACCTTCCCCACCCACAGCAAACCTTCCCCACCCACAGCAAACCTTCCCCACCCACAGCAAACCTTCCCCACCCACAGCAAACCTTCCCCACCCACAGAAAGCTCTCCTCATCCACAGCACCCTCACACAACCAACACCAGAGAGAGAATGAGCGCAAGAGAGTGAGAGAGAGAGTGAGAGAACGAGAGAGAGAAGGTCGAATTTTGAAGGGAGAAAAGTAATCTCCAATAAGATATTTTTGGGAACAATGAGCAAAGATGCAAGCTGACTCTCTCACACCTAAACAGCTGAATGACGTCCGTTCGTGAAGCTCTTTTGCCAGGGGAATTCACTCCAAAGACAAAAAGTACAAAACTGGATGAAAAATAGAAGAATTCTAAAAAGCTCTTGAAACTAGGACAAATGTTACAGTGTTTATCTGGAGTCTGTCCTTAGCAATCACTGATAGATGATGAAAACACACACACGTGAGACTAGGTTTAGCCCGGTGCTTGGGCAGGTACGTAAAGGAAAATGTGTGTGTGTGTGTGTGTGTGTGTGTGTGTGTGTGTGTGTGTGTGTGTGTGTGTGTGTGTGTGTGTGTGTGTGTGTGTGTGTGTGTGTGTGTGTGTGTGTGTGTGTGTGTGTGTGTGTGTGTGTGTGAGGGGTGTTAGAGTTGGGCAGAGTGCCAGTCAGCCCTCTGCCTGGAGAGATAAACCTTCCTGCTGCTGGTCCCTCCACTTACACATCAAACAGCCATAATGATCCCACTGCGGACGAAAAGAGAGAGGGAGAGAGGGAGGGGGAGGGAGGGGAGGTGGGGGGTGGAGAGAGGGAGACAGGGAGGGGGAGGTGGGGGAGGGAGAGGGAGAGGGGGGGATAGAGAGAAAGAGGGGTGATACACAGGAGGACTGGGGAAAGGGAAAGGGAGAGAGCCCCAGAAACAGAGGGAGAGAGAGGGATGGGGAGGGGGGCTGAAGATTTCTCGAACATTACCCCTATAGAGACACGTATGACTTCAATGCCTTACCAACCCTGATGATTACAATATAAGTTATATCATATAATATCACAATAATGTGTTCTCCACAAGAGTTATTCAACAGACTTCTGAAAAGCACCAGTCATGGAAAGGGTTCGAAGTGTCTGGTTAGGAGTGCCTGGTTAGGGTTAGGGGTGTCTGGATAGTGTTAGGAGTGTATGGACAGTGCTAGGAGTGTCTGGTTAGGGTTAGGAGGGTCTGGTTATGGTTAGGAGGGTCTGGATAGGGTTAGGAGTGTCTGGTTGGGTTTAGGAGTGTCTGATTATGATTAGGAGTGTCTGGAAAGTGTTAGGAGTGTCTGGCTAGGGTTAGGAGTGTCTGGCTAGGGTTAGGGCTGTGGCGATCATGTCATTTTGTCAGCCGGTAACTGACACGCAAATGACTGCCGGTCTCACTGTAATTGACCGTTAATTAACATAAACATGTTTGGAATCTCCAGGCCTCCACGCATACAAGATACATATACGTATATTAGGCTAGATTTTGAGTTATTTGGACCAATTCACTCTAATTGTAGGCTAACTCTCAGCCCTCATAGTCAATGAACCAACAACATTCCCTTGGCTTATTTGTTCTCTCCCAAACTCATGGACAGACATTTTGGAGAATAGGTAACCCTTAAGTATAATAATACAGTCCACACTCAAAGTCAATTACTTGAGTTTGTTTAATTTCGGAGAATAGGCTAGACCAATAATGTACCATAGACACCTTAAATCTATGTGTTTCTGCAATTAAGGCATTTTTTCGGGCTTGGGATATAGGCCTATTATTATGGATCAGCTCTAATGCAGACCATGTATGGACGTGGACAGTATGTAGAACATACAACATCTTAAGCACTTTGAATTAATCAGAACCTTAGAAAGTGCTGTCCATTTCAATGTTTGACTTCGATACAAGATCCACAAAGAACATGTTTTCCACTCAGTTTCAACCTGTTATTGAACTTCTTACTTCAAACTGACCGATCACTGTGAGGTCAAACAATGTAGCCTAACAGCCAGTTTTAAAAGCACAATACTGTTTTGATGATAAGTGTCAGATGTGATTTTCTATTGCATTTACATTAATGTCAGAGTGGTTAGAGGGTCAACAGAGCCCTGTGTACCAGACCATTAGGACCTGATGGAGGAACAATAGAACCGTAAGTACCAGACCATTAGGACCTGATGGAGGAACAATAGAAGCCTAAGTACCAGACCATTAAGACCTGATGGAGGAACAATAGAGCCCTGAGTACCAGACCATTAGGACCTGATGGAGGAACAATAGAAGCCTAAGTACCAGACCATTAAGACCTGATGGAGGAACAATAGAGCCCTGAGTACCAGACCATTAGGACCTGATGGAGGGTCAACAGAGGGCTGAGTACCAGACCATTAGGACCTGATGGAGGGTCAACAGAGGGCTGAGTACCAGACCATTAGGACCTGATGGAGGGTCAACAGAGAGCTCAGTACCAGCACATTAGGACCTGATGGAGGGTCAACAGAGGGCTCAGTACCAGACCATTAGGACGTGATGGAGGGTCAACAGAGGGCTCAGTACCAGACCATTAGGACCTGATGGAGGGTCAACAGAGGGCTCAGTACCAGACCATTAGGACCTGATGGAGGGTCAACAGAGGGCTGAGTACCAGACCATTAGGACCTGATGGAGGGTCAACAGAGGGTTGAGTACCAGGACATTAGGACCTGATGGAAGCTCAACAGAGGGCTCAGTACCAGACCATTAGGACCTGATGGAGGGTCAACAGAGGGCTGAGTACCAGACCATTAGGACCTGATGGAGGGTCAACAGAGGGCTGAGTACCAGACCATTAGGACCTGATGGAGGGTCAACAAAGGGCTGAGTACCAGACCATTAGGACCTGATGGAGGGTCAACAGAGGGCTAAGTACCAGGACATTAGCAACCTGCGGTCATTAAAGAGTTGGGTTCTACCAATGCCTCAGCAACATTAATGTAGCCTATAGATCATCTGCTGTAGCAGGAGAATACCATGACTCAATCATCATGTGGGATTTTACTGAATCATGACTGCTGGTGTGGCGGTAATATGGTCACCACAACACCTCTAGTTGGGAGGGTTAGGAGTGTAGGGTTAGGAGTATGGAGTAGGAATACAGTCTCCCAGGATCCCTAAAAATATGTCATGCTCTGTTGTGTGATCTACTCTATTCCTCTGCTGTTATCCAGGCAAGTTGATGTTTATTGTCATGAGTCTTGACCTGGAGGCAGAACTGTGAAATTTCCCATTAGGCCAGCTGCAATGTCAAAATTAGCAATATTGTAAAACTTCATGAAAATAAACATTTTCTCTTTTCATTTAAGGTTAGAGTTAAGCATTAGGGTTAGCAGTGTGGTTACGGTTGGGGTTAGAGTTAAGGTTAGGTTTATAATCAGATTTTATGACTTTGTGGCTCTTCCAGCTTGTGACCACTCTGCAGAGCTGCCTTCAGAACAAGATTCATGACGAGAAATGCTAACCTGCTTAAAAGCGTGAAGTGGTCAGAACATGCGGTTTGAGAGTCAAATCCGACGGTGCAGGATATTGAAATTCACCATCCATTTGTAAGAAAAGTTTTGCATTACACTTTCCATTTGAGTTAAAAGGATCATATCAAACATTGTGTGTGTGTGTGCCAGGGTCCCCTCTGAGGTGTGTTCATGGATTTATACACTACAGAAAGCGTTCTCTCATGCCAGCCAACATTCTCTCTCTCTCTCTCTCTCTCTCTCTCTCTCTCTCTCTCTCTCTCTCACTCTCTCTTTCTCATTCTCTCTCTCTCTCTCTCTCTCTCTCTCTCTCTCTCTCTCTCTCTCTCTCTCTCTCACTCTCTCTCTCTCTCAAATCTCAAATGGCAAATTACACATTTCAAGTCATTATCAATAATCAAGTTGTAGTCATATATTCACCACTTGACAAAATACATTTAAGTGGAGAACCCCAGAAGCAGTGAGCCATCCCATTCCATCCCATCCTGAGCCAAGCCTTTCAAGTGCATTGATTCAGTAGCAACATGAGCTCTATTGATTATTACCTAAACTCATAAACAAACACAGTGTGATACCCTGGCTGTGGATTATGAAAACAAATTGCTCTCATGAAGCAGAGTGGGGTTTAATTTCATTACAATGTACATGCTAGAGCTCTTTACAATTCAATTAGGCTCTAAATAAAACAAAAACCACTTCATAGGAGCTGAGGGTAACACTAATGTAGCGGTTATTTGACTATATCAACTGCATGACTGCAATAGCATTTCAGAGGATTTAAGAGATATTTAAGTATTCTCCTTACCTCATCTTTAGTCATAATTTGGGTAGTTTGCGTAGTTGAGTGGATAGATTAAAGCCACTTCAAATTTGAGTTCAACACTCTCTTCTTAGCCCACCCATTTAGAACAGGCAAATATTATATCCCTCAAAATAAATAAACAAGAAAGATGTGATATAAGAATTCAGGGACGAAACAAATCGTAATTATTTAATAGGTACAATATGTTATAAAAAAAAGACTTATTCTGGAACTGATGGACCGTAATGGGAATACACTCAGCTAACGTTAGCTCTGCTAGAAATCATACTATATACATGTATACTGACCAGGTAAATTACATTGATTGGACATGATTTCGAAAGGCACAAAGTCTATATAAAGGTCCCACAGTTGACAGTGCATGTCAGAGCAAAAACCAAGCCATGAGGTCAAAGGAATTGCCTGTAGAGCTCCGAGATAGGATTGTATCGAGGCACAGATCTGGGGAGGGGTACCTAAACAGTTTTGCAGCATTGAAGGTCCCCAAGAACACATAGCCCTCCATAATTCTTAAATGGAAGAAGTTTGGAACCACCAAGACTTCCTATAGCTGGCCGTTCGGCCGAACTGAGCAATCGCGGGAGAAGGGCCTTGGTCAGGGAGGTGACCAAGAACCCGATGGTCACACTGACAGAGCTCTAGAGTTCCTCTGTGGAGATGGGAGAGCCTTCCAGAAGGACAACCATCTCTGCAGCACTCCACCAATCAGGCCTTTATGGTAGAGTGGCCAGACGTAAGCCACTCCTCAGTTAAAGGAACATGACAGTCCACTTGGAGTTTGCCAAAAGGCAACTAAAGATTCTCAAACCATGAGAAACAAGATTTTCTGGTCTGATGAAACCAAGATTGAACTCTTTGGCCTGAATGCCAAGCGTCACATCTGGAGGAAACCTGGCACCATCTCTACGAAGAAGCATGGTGGTGGCAGCATCATGCTGTGGGCATGTTTTTCATGCAAAGATGAACAGAGCAAAGTACAGAGAGATCCTTGATGAAAACCTGTTCCATATTGCTCAGGACCTCAGACTTGGGCAAAGGTTCGACGTCCAACAGGACAACGACCTTAAGCACACAGCTAATACAACGCTTCGGGACAAGTCTCTGAATGTCCTTGAGTGGCCCAACCAGAGCCCGGACTTGAACCCGATCGAACATCTCTGTAGAGACCTGAAAATAGCTGTGCAGCAACGCTCCCAATCCAACCTGTTTTTGCTTTGTCATTATGGGATATTGTGTGGAGACTGATGAAGGAAAAATAAACAATGCAATCAATTTTAGAAAAAGGCTCTAACATAAAACATGTGGAAAAGGTCAAGAGGTCTGAATACTTTCAGTGTACAAAACATATTGAGTTGCACCCACTTTTGCCCTCAGAACAGCATCAATTCGTTGGGGCCTGCGTTCCACAGGGATGCTGGCCCATGTTGACTCCAAGTTGTGGTGGACCATTCTTGATACACACTGGAAAATGCTGATTGTGAAAAACCCAGCAGTGTTGCAGTTCTTGACACACTCAAATTGGTGCGCCTTGCACCTCCTACCATACCCTTTCAAAGGCACTTAAATAATTTGTCTTGTCCATTCACCCTCTGAATGGCACATATGCACAATCCATGCTTCATTTGTCTCAAGGCTTAAAAATCCTCTTCAACCTGTCTCCTCCCCTTCATCTACATTGATTGAAGTGGATTTAAAAGGGGACATCAATAAGAGATCCAAGCTTTCACCTGGTCAGTCTATGTCATGGAAAAAGCAGATGTTCCCAAACTCTGTGAATTCAGACTATAAGGTTCTATATGATTATTTTTCTAAATGTAGTTATCGACATGGTTCTGCTGGTTCTGCTGGTTCTGCCTGGTTCTGTTCAAAGTTTTCTACCTATATAGTATTCTAAATACCCAATTCAAACAAGAAGAAAATTGCTGCCACCAATTTTCGAAATTGCACCTTGTGTATTCTAACTCCCAAAAGTAAATTGAGACCCTGACTTAGGTCCCCAATTTATTTATTTATTTATATATAAATTACCGAGGTCTGCAGCTCGATGTCCTTATACTGTATGTAGCTACGGCCCTGCTTGAGTCACTACTTGGGCAAAACCATTGCCTCAACATGTAGGGGTGTACCACGGGAAAAGAAGAGTGTGCTTCTCAATCAACTGCAGGTGATTATGCTCCCGTCTACAGGCAGAGCTCCGAGAAGTGGCACCGAACACAAGACAAACACAAACACTGGAAATGAATCCACAAACAGAAGGTAAATAAATTGACTGGAGTTACAACGATAACTGGGTAACTTGCTAGCCGTAAGGTAAGATGAGTATTATATCTACCACAACCTTACCAGTTCCAACAGGAGTTACACTTATCGGGCCTAGGAACTGTGCTGAGAGGCCAGGGTTTCCAAAACTAGGGGTCGCCTGATTTTAAAATTGGAAAAGAGAACGTGTGTTTGGTTCATAAAACCGGGGTAACATCAGTAAACTCTAGTAGCCGCTACAGGAGGTTGTAATAAACAGAACAGTTTCTGTTTCCGTCCTACAAATGTGGCTCTATCTTTTGAATGATTTAAGATCAAATATTATGACCCCATCACTGAAAGCTAAGACTCTCAGGAACCCATACATACTGTTTCCCTCTACTATACCCACAAGCAGGTTGGACACGTGTGGACAATACTAGGCACTAAGACTGGGGGCAAAATAACATCACCAATGATGATGTTCTTTTCTACACAGAAGACCATACAACATTATTGCCTGATGATCTTCAGATCTTCTGAACTTTGCAAAACCTTTCTGATGCATTTCAGTCACTTCAAACCATTTCAGAATAAAATACTGTGAAAGAAAATACTGTCAGACTGATTCGTAAAAGACTGTCAAGTAAACATTGGCCGTTGATCACTTTTTTTTACATGGTTGGGCCATTGAAGAATTTTTATATCAAAATGGGGTCGCGGGCTCAAACATTTGGGAACCCCTGCTATAAGCAATCAACATCATAGTAATAATGAAATTAAACAATTAAACATCATACATTTTAATAATTGAAACAGAAGCAAGCGATCAAAAACAATTAAATTTTTAAATAATGAAAAAAAAAATGCAATTCTTCAGGGATGATCACAGAGTTACAGGCCAGAGTAATCAAGCAGAGTCCCTGCAATGTATGTTTGTGATTTTAGAATCAGGTCACATCATGTGCTTCCACTACAGGAGATGTCTATATCTGAAATGAATTTCATCCCCACAGTATGGATTCACCTCACGTGTTATTACATTAATTAAATATGTATACTGTGGTATATTTAATGAGCTACGTCCATGTGGATTTGAAGGCTGTAGTGAACTGCTGAGTACTCCCTACGTCTTATCCAAAGACCACGGTCAGATGAACAATATCCCAAAAGAATACTAACAGTTAATTGTGAATAAGCACATTATCTATCACTTTGGTCATGATGATGCAGAGAGATCAAATATTGTAGGAGAGTAAAGAGATTAAAATATAATATCAGACTGTAAATTTGTTTAGTTCACCACAAACATCTAGAGGGCTAGTTTGACATCTTGCGTCAAAGACTTTCATTGACACAAGTAGACACATACACGCACGCACACACATACAGACACTCAGACACAACCCTTTAGAATAAAATGGAGGTACGTCCTTATTCCCACAGGGACAGTTTGTTTAGTATGTATCTCCAGTCCTATCCTGGCGTCCAGGTGACCTAAAAGCAGCCAGGTGACCTAAAAGCAGCCAGGTGACCTACAAGTAGTCAGGTGACCTACAAGCAGTCAGGTGTCCTACAACTAGCCAGGTGACCTACAAGCAGTCAGGTGACCTACAACCAGCCAGGTGACCTACAAGCAGCCAGGTGACCTACAACCAGTCAGGTGACCTACAGGCAGCCAGGTGATATACAAGCAGCCAGGTGACCGACAACCAGACAGGTGACCTACAAGCAGCCAGGTGACCTACAAGCAGCCAGGTGAACGACAACCAGACAGGTGACCTACAACCAGTCAGGTGACCTACAAGCAGCCAGGTGACCGACAACCAGACAGGTGACCTACAACCAGTCAGGTGACCTACAAGCAGCCAGGTGACCTACAAGCAGCCAGGTGACCGACAACCAGACAGGTGACCAATAACCAGTCAGGTGACCTACAAGCAGTGCCAACGGCATGTTTTAACAGCTGAATGATACCTTTCCTCCCCTTCCTCTCCCCCTTCTCACGCCATCCTCACCCCCCACCGTTAGTTCAAATATTCCCACTCGTGTTTTGTTCTGCTCCCCTCCCCTTTGGGATGCGCATTGTGTGAGTGTGTGTGTTTGCGCATGTGTGTGTGAGCGCACAATCAATCCCATTGAAGGTGAGAGCAGGAGGTCTGTGAAAAGCAGATAAACAAGGGAACGCCATGGGAGAATAGAAATAGTTGTTGTTTGAATTGTTTCACTGTGAGGGGGGAGGCAGGGGGAGAGGGGGGAGAGGGCGGCAGGGGGAGGGAGGGGAGGGGAAGTGGGAGGCAGGGGGAGAGGGGGGAGAGGGCGACAGGGGGAGGGAGGGGAGGGGACGGGGGAGGCAGGGGGAGAGGGGGGAGAGGGGAGGGGGTATGGGGAGACAGGGGGAGAGGGGGAGAGGGGATGGGGGCGACAGGGGGAGGGAGGGGACGGGGGAGGCAGGGGGAGAGGGGGGAGAGGGGAGGGGGTATGGAGAGACAGGGGGAGAGGGGGAGAGGGGATGGGGGAGACAGGGGGAGAGGGGGGGCAGGGGGAGAGGGGGGGCAGGGGGAGAGGGGATGGGGGAGACAGGGGGAGAGGGGGGGCAGGGGGAGAGGGGGGGGGCAGGGGGAGAGGGGGTAAGGGAGCCAGAGGAGAAAGCAGATAAAAGGGAGAAGGACAGGGGGAGATATAACGGCACTAGAAGACAACCAGGCAGAAATCCATAATGAATCTTTAGAAGAGGAGGGAAGGAAAAAGGATAAGCTTGATTATTAGGAACAGATTACCCTTTGCCCTTCTAGTGCAACCTTCACAATATCTTATGAAAGTGGTTAAATCACAAACAGCAAAATACAAAAACGTAGCTAGAGTGGTCATATCGTTTTGGAGGCATGACGCAGTTACTGTAGCCAGAGGAAAGGTAATTTAATCTACTGCTGTGGCTGTGTTCTGCGTTCAGTATTCATACTTCATATAATTTATGTTCCATACCGTAACTCTGAACTAGCTCTCCCCTGGATCATGCAGCGGTGTGTGTGTGTGGGTCATGTCTGTGTGTGCGTTCGTGCGTTTGTGTATCTGAGTGTGTGAACCGGAATTTGAGTGTGTTAATGTGCGTTTGTGTGCGTCTGCTGATGTAACAGGCTGTAATGCTCTGTGTTGTCTACTGCTGATGATGATCTCGGAGTGTGAGACTGTTCGTGGAGGGTAGAATCACACATTAGAATCACATTATGATAACACATTATATAATGTCTATATAGAAGAAGAGGTGGTTATTGGACACCAAGCTGTTTGTGATTGCCTGTGGAGAGGAAGGGAGAGCACTCTGTTAAATGGCACAGTATTTGTGTGTGTGTGTGTGTGTGTGTGTGTGTGTGTGTGTGTGTGTGTGTGAGAGAGAGAGAGAGAGAGAGAGAGACAAAAGCCATAACAATGGATGTGCTGTCATCTCCTGTCTAGGTTCTGTCAGGGCTCTGGATGCTAATGTGACCGCACAGGGACACAACACATCCAACCAGACCAACATCCTCAGCATGACCAACCAGACCAACATCCCCATCATGACCAACTAGACCAACATCCCCGGCATGTCCAACTAGACCAACATCCCCAGCATGGCCAACTAGACCAATATCCCTGGCATGGCCAACTAGACCAACATCCCTGGCATTGCCAACTAGACCAACATCCTCAGCATGGCCAACTAGACCAACATCCTCAGCATGAACAACTATACCAACAACCCCAGCATGGCCAGCTAGACCAACATCCCCAGCATGGCCAACTAGACCAACATCCCCAGCATGGCCAACTAGACCAACATCCCCATCATGGCCAACTAGACCAACATCCCCAGCATGGCCAACTAGACCAACATCTCGATCATGACCAACTAGACCAACATCCCCGGCATGTCCAACTAGACCAACATCCCTGGCATGGCCAACTAGACCAACATCCCCGGCATGGCCAACTATACCAACATCCCTGGCATGGCCAACTATACCAACATCCTCAGCATGGCCAACTATACAAACATCCCTGGCATGGCCAACTATACCAACATTCTCAGCATGTCCAACTAGACCAACATTCCCAGCATGGTCAACTAGACCAACATCCCCGGCATGGCCAACTATACCAACATCCTCAGCATGGCCAACTAGACCAACATCCCCGGCATGGCCAACTATACCAACATCCTCAGCATGGCCAACTATACAAACATCCCTGGCATGGCCAACTATACCAACATTCTCAGCATGTCCAACTAGACCAACATCCCCGGCATGGCCAACTATACCAACATCCTCAGCATGGCCAACTAGACCAACATCCCCGGCATGGCCAACTAGACCAACATCCCTGGCATGGCCAACTAGACCAACATCCTCAGCATGGTCAACTAGACCAACATCCCTGGCATGGCCAACTAGACCAACATCCTCAGCATGGCCAACTAGACCAACATCCCTGGCATGGCCAACTATACCAACATTCTCAGCATGTCCAACTAGACCAACATCCCCAGCATGGTCAACTAGACCAACATCCCTGGCATGGCCAACTATACCAACATCCTCAGCATGGCCAACTAGACCAATATCCCCGGCATGGCCAACTAGACCAACATCCCTGGCATGGCCAACTAGACCAACATCCTCAGCATGGCCAACTAGACCAACATCCCTGGCATGGCCAACTAGACCAACATCCTCAGCATGGTCAACTAGACCAACATCCCTGGCATGGCCAACTAGACCAACATCCTCAGCATGGCCAACTAGACCAACATCCCTGGCATGGCCAACTATACCAACATTCTCAGCATGTCCAACTAGACCAACATCCCCATCATGACCAACTAGACCAACATCCCCGGCATGTCCAACTAGACCAACATCCCCAGCATGGCCAACTAGACCAACATCCCCATCATGGCCATCTAGACCAACAGCGGACATGTACAGGGGACATGTACAGTACACACCTACTCATTCCAGGGTTTTGTTTATTTTTACTATTTTCTACATTGTAGAATAATAGTGAAGCCATCAAAGCTATGAAATAACACATATGGAATAATGTAGTAACCAAAAAAGTGTAAAAAAAATAAAAATATTTGTTATATTTGAGATTCTTCAAAGTAGCCACCCTTTGCCTTGATGTCGCAAAAACCGTCAGGCACTATGATGAAACTGGCTCTCATGAGGACCGACACAGGAAAGCAAGAACCAGAGTTACCTCTGCTGCAGAGGATACGTTCATTAGAGTTACCAGCCTCAGAAATTGCAGCCTAAATAAATGCTTCATAGAGTTCAAGTTACAGACACATCTCAACATCAACTGTTCAGAATAGACTGCGTGAATCTGGCCTTCATGGTCAAATTGCTGCAAAGAAACCACTACTAAAGGACATTAATAAAAGAAGAGACTTGCTTGGGCCAAGAATCATGAGCAATGGACATTAGACCGGTGGATGTTCAACCCCAGGATGTGGATGCTCACCTTACACTGTGATTCCCCAGTGTTTTCTCCTTTGTCATAGAAAAAAAATGGCGTACCAAAAACAGCTGATTTATTGGATGGATTTATTATAGATTTATTGCAAATTTGAGATTTTTGGTTCCAACCGCCATGACTTTGTGAGACACAGAGTAGGTGAACAGATGGTCTCTGTATATGTGGTTCTCACTATGAAGCATGGAGGCAGAGGTGTGATGGTGTGGGGGAGCTTTGCTGGTGACACTGGCGGTGATTTATTTAGAATTCAAGGCATATTTAACCAGCATGGCTACCACAGCAATCTGCAGCGATACGCCATCCCATCTTGTTTGCGCTTAGTGGGATCATTTGTTTTTCAACAGGAAAAAGACCATAAACACACCTCCGGGCTGTGTAAGGGCTATTTGACCAAGAAGGAGAGTGATGGAGTGATGGAGTGCTTCGTCAGATGACCTGGCCTCCACAATCACCCGACCTCAACCCAATGGTGTTGATTTGGGATTAGTTGGACCGCAGAGTATTTGCCCTACTTCTGTAACTACTCGAGCAAGACTCCACAGTCTGAACAGAACACAGTCTGAACAAAACAAAGTCTGAACAGAACACAGGGAATTCAGAGCAGTGTCATAATCACTCAACTCATTGCTGACTCCTAATGGTTCTCATTCCTGACTTATCCTCTGAAAAGAGCCAGTCATATCTCTCATCTCTCTCTCTCTAACTCTCTCAATACTAATCCTCTCTTTTACATTGTTCTTTTCTGGGATGCACAGATGAAGCAATGCCTGTTTTAACAGTTTTACAGCTTTTTTCATGACTTGTGAATGTTAATATGATATGTGACTAAATAATTTGGGACCCTGGAGGTCAGGATCCCTGGGTTTGTGCCCTGAATGTCTGGTTGCTAATTTGGCCATGACAGGTATTTTTTTTTGGGGGGGGGGGGGGGGGGGGGTCACTGACCCCCTAGCTGCCGGGGGCCATAAGCGACAGCTTCTGTCGGCCTTGCAGTATTGAAAGAACAGTGTGTATGTGTGTGAGGGTGTGTGTGCTTGTATTCGTACATGTGCAGCGACAAAACCACGTATATTCATTATTTTATACCCAAGTTATTATCTTATTTATAGCTCTGTCTCCCCACGTGGAGGCCAAGGTCTTTTGGGTGATTTGACAGTTGGATAATGAGAGTGCAACACAGTGACACACACACACGCACACACACACACACGCACACACACACACACACACACACACACACACACACACACACACACACACACACACACACACACACACACACACACACACACACACACACACACACACCTCAACATACCAAGCTTATTCACTCACCTCAGGAATTACAATTCTAGCTCAGCACTGCGAATAAACCCTAGTTTCCTTTTTTACCTTGCCAACTACATCAGTCAACTAAAGAGTAGCCAGTTTCTGTGCTTCTTGCTTTTAAAGCTCGGTGAAAGAGCGCAACACATATAAACTGAACTATGCTTACAGCCTGCTCTGTGGTGTCTGCGTGGGGCTAAATCCACCCGGCTGAACACTCCAAGCAGCCTACCCAACCACTCGGAGGCGTCCGCATTGTCCAAAAGCCCACAGTTGCCACTTATTGTATCACATTGCAATGGTAAACCTAAGGAGGGACAAAATGTAATTTCAGAATGTGCCACCCCCCCCTCCCCCGTATTCTGAAATTGTATTTTTGTCCCCCCCCCCCATGACCCCTTGTCCCCAGTGAAAGTTGCGCCCCTGAGTATTTTGATTTACTGTAGTGGATGGTGAATGTGATTCTCTGTGACTCTGTCTGCTCTGGCTAAAATGGGAGTGCTGGGTGGTGGTACGTCGAACATAATCTGTGATGTCTGTAATGATGCACAAAGACACTCATGCTAGTGATGCGCAAGTCAACTGTTTGTTCACCCGAACAGGCCCGCAATTGCTAATAACACATCCGCAAGGCCTGTACCTGGCGGAATGATTTGACAGGCCTTTTTTAGATAGGAATATGTTTCTGCTTGTAATATCAGACATTTTGCTAGGCTATTTGTTAGTCAACTTGCCTATAATTAAATACATGCAGCTTCTCTTCTGTCATTACTTGTTGCCCTAGAACACTAAATCAACCTTGCTCTCCAGAAGAATGTCATAAATCTATAGAATTAATGCTTCAACCTAGTTGACATTGGTAAAGTTTGTTTACTCCTTCATCTCTGCTTCTCTCACACAGCAAAGCTGTTTAAGGAGCGAGGAGAAAATGCAAAAAATACAAATACGGAAATATTTTCCATCCAAAATTTCAGTTTGATGGATTTTAAGGAAATTAAAAGCTGTTAAAACGACGACAAGATTTAAGTTCAGCTTGGATGCATATTTTATGTGGTTGAAATTATTTTACTGAAATTAATTAATTATTTAATATTAAGGCTATATTAGAGGCTACAGTCAGTGTCCAGATTTCAGTTAAGCTACTATTCCACTTAGCCCATCTGAACAGTACAGTTTACTTAGACGTGCCATTTTGAAGTCCACGTCTTGTGACTGTCTAATTTGTATGGCGTCTTACAATTGTCACACATAACTTAGTTATCATCCTCTTTTACCACTTCACCAAATCTTTCCCAAACACTAGGCTACTGTTCTGGCCCTCCTTCTATTCATTTTTAACTCTCCACTTCTCCTCTCAATTAAGACAAGTAGGTGAGGGGAGTTCCTTACTAGTGACCTTATTCCACGGAGGGCCAAGTGTCCTCCCACTCCTCCCTTGTACTTGATTGATGAATTTAGTTTGACACATACACAACCGTTCAAAAGTTTGCGGTCACAAAGAAAAGCATATTTTTTGTCAATTAAAATAACATTACATTTATCAGAAATAAGGTATAGACATTGTTAATGTTGTAAATGACTATTGTAGCTGGAAACTGCTGATTTTCAATGGAATATCTACATAGATGTACAGAGGCCAATTATCAGCAACCATCACTCCTGTGTTCCAATGGTACGTCAACAGTGAAGAGGCGACTCCGAGATGATGGCCTTCTAGGCAGAGTTGTGCCTGTGTTATTTTGCCCATCTTAATCTTTTCTCTTTATTTGCCAGTCTGAGATATGGCTTATTCTTTGCTACTCTGCCTAGAAGGCCAGCATCCTGGAGTCGTCTCTTCACTGTTGCGGGTTACTATTTAATGAAGCTGCCAGTTGAGGACTTGAGGCATCTGTTTCTCAAACTAGACACTGTAATGTACTTGTCCTCTTGCTCAGTTGTGCACCGGGGCCTCCCACTCTTTCTATTCTGGTTAGAGCCAGTTTGCGCTGTTCTGTGATGGGAGTAGTACCCAGCGTTGTACGAGATCTTCAGTTTCTTGGCAATTTCTTGCAGGGAATAGCCTTCATTTCTCAGAACAAGAATAGACTGATGAGTTTCAGAAGAAAGGTCTTTGTTTCTGGCCATTTTGAGCCTGTAATCGAACCCACAAATACTGATGCTCCAGATACTCAACTAGTCTAAAGAAGGCCAGTTTTATTGCTTCTTTAAACAGCACAACAGTTTTCAGCTGTGCTAACATAACTGCAAAAGTGTTTTCTAATGATCAATTAGCCTTTTAAAATTATAAACTTGGATTAGCTAACACAACGTGCCATTGGAACACAGGATTGATGGTTGCTGATAATGGGCCTCTGTACGCCTATTTAGATATTCCATAAAAAATAATCTGTTTCCAGCTAGAATAGTCATTTACAACATTAACAATGTCTTCACTGTATTTCTGTTCAATTTGATGGCATTTTAATGGACAAAAAAAACAAGGACATTCCTAAGTGACCCTAAACTTTTGAACGGTAGCGTTTACCCTCAAGCTTAGGCATTGTGCCCCATTCACATTAACCATGAGAACTCTGTTACGTAGCGCAAGAGGTCATTTGTTTGAATGGGGACCGTCCACAACAGAGTTGAATGCTCCATTGTCAGACGGACAGACAGAAGATGAAAGTATGTGGTTTTCGACTATGGTTTTATGGGATAGCTAACAACTTAGAATCATTCTATTTGTATGGTATTATCCAGAAGAAAGTACACCCCAGTGACAGATTCACTACATTTACATGGAGCCAGACTGTGTCTTTGTGTGTGTGTGTCTTAATAACAATACCACCAGTTTTAGTGTGTCTGGACGTTATGCTTGACTAAATACCTAATTAAATGCATTGTTTCAATAGGATGTGTAACTAAAGAACTATAGGTATTTGTAGATCATAGGATAGAACTCAGAGCCCTTAAACAGTTTGATAGTGCTCAGGACACACAACCTACACACAACCCAGCATCCAAACATAGACACCATGTCCTAAAGTCCAACAATACAGCACACATCTACTGAACACACTCTTATGTGTGGTCTTTCTGTAACCTTCTGTACCATACGGCCTACATTTTGATAGGCTGATTCAGCCGCCTAATTTACTTATTACCCAGCTGACCTTGCATGGTCTTAATCTTCCTACGCATCCTAAATACAGAGAACTGAGCACTGTGCCCTCATACACACACATAACCACTTACAAACAAGGAACATGCGCACATATATGTAACAAATGTGTGTATGTGTTTGTGTGTTAGCGTGGGTGTGTAATCTGTGTGTTATCATTTTGTGGCCAGCCTTGCAGAGTCTTGTCAGAGTACGTGAGGAATACCCTGAGTAATCCAAGATTTTAGGTGAGAATAAGTTCTGGAAAGGATTTTTCCTTTCAGCTCTGTGGAAAAACACTGGTAAGCCCCTTTGGTGATGCGTTCTCGTTCTCTCTCTCTCTCTCTGACACACACACACACACCTTTTCTCTCTTCTCTTGCACATGGTTGATCTATTTCTCCCTCTCTCTACTTATCTCGCTTCCTCTCTCTCCCTCCCTCATACAAGCTTCATCCTTTTCCTTTTTCATTTATTCAAATCTCTTTCTCACACTCTCTATCCATTACTCTCTCTCCCTTCCTTTTCAGTTTTTTGTAAAAATACTCTGGTGAATCCTTTCCATTAGATTAGGCTGAGTGTGGGAAAATAATGTTGTATTAGTTTCTCTCTCTCTCTCTCTCTGTGTGTGTGTTTGTGTTGTACATAGCTTTCTTGGAAACAAATCAAATCAAAGAGGAGGTAATAAACACCAACCAGGATTATCCCTTTTATGGAGACAGAAGGGGAGAGAAATAAAAAGAGAGATAGAGGCCGTCAGTGAACAGACAGCTTTGTTGCTAAGAGACCAGGAGGTTGTCCCAACACAGAAAATACCCCAAACCAGGTGTGACACCTGCAGAGGAGTGGAGAGGATAGGCATGGAGAGGAGTGGAGTGGAGAAGAGTGGAGGTGATAGGATAGGATAGGAGAAGAGTGGAAAGGAGAGGGTGCTCTGTTAATCATCCTGCATAGAACCCTAGAACTGACTGCTACTCTGACCTCAACACAGCCTTGCAACCCACTCCTCTCCTGTAACACTATGCACCCCTAGAGAGAGAGTGGGGGGGAGTAGGGTGCAGAAGGGAGTGAGGAAGAAGGGGGAAAGGGTAAAGAGAGAAAGCTGACGTACGCCCTCCTCTCAATCCACAGACACTTTCTGACATCCTTACCTGTAGAACGATTAGATGAGGAAAAAAAGGGAAGAGTTGTGCATTTGAGTGTGTGTGTTTGTGTGTGTTTGTGTGTGTGCATGCGTGTATCTCAGCTTTAAGCAATATCAGTCCTCAATATCAATATTTCTAGCCTTATCATCTGTGTAAAGTACATGTGTTTTTTGAAGCAGAGTAGCTGTTGAGAGACATCCATCTGCAATGCTAGAGTCTGTACACCAATGCCAGGCCAGTGCAGCGGAGTGGCACAGCAGTGACAAACGTGCTGTCATTCCATCTCTCCATTACACACACATAGGCATACTCTACCACACACAAACACACACACACACACACACACACACACACACACACACACACACACACACACACACACTTATGCATTTCCCCAACAACAGTCCCAGCAGGTTGACAACACTCAAAGAGAGGCAGTTACTTTCATTTCACCATTAAGACACACTTTACATATAGTTATTGTATTCGCTGTTGTTTTCTTTTAACAAGTCGAGGTAGTAGCCATCAAAGCTGGAATCCGTAATGGTGAAAGTGTCACGTCAGGCAGCGATATTACAACAACAAAGAAGTTACTTCAAACGTTTTCTCCCTGTGCAATGTTTGGTTTTTGGGACGTATGCCACCATAAAAGTCCCACTTTTAGCTAATCTGTCCGTAGAACATTCTTCCAGAATTCTTGATGATCATCCAGGTGCTTTTTGGCAAACTTGAGTCGACTTTCTGGACGACATGGGTCCTGTTGTTTATGGTGAAAACCAAACACTGCATTCCACAGTAAGAACCTCATACCAACTGTCAAGCATGGTGGTGGTAGTGTGATGGTTTGGGGATGCTTTGCTGCCTCAGGGCCATCATCTAAGTAATGGAGAATATCAGGCCATCTGTCTGTGAGCTAAAGCTGAAGCACAGCTGGGTCACGCAGCAAGACAATGATCCAAACAATAAAGCACATCTACATCAGAAAGGCTGAAAAGCAACACATTTCAAGTTTTGGAATGGCCTAGACAAAGTCCAGACCTAATCCCAATTGAGATGTTGGGGCGATTTTATGCCCGAAAACCCACAAATGTCACTGAGTTAAAGCACTTCTGCATTGAAGAGTGGGACAATCATTCAGTGTCAGAACATTCAGCATCAAAACATGCAAAAATACAGATAATAGAAAATCAGAAAGGGTCCAATGAATTATTCAAGGCACTGTGCACGTACGAGCTTTCAATATAAAGTTGATTACAAATGTTGAATATGTTTTGGATCAACATACTGTATACCCCTAATATTACGAGAATACATTCTCATAACCTGGATAACATTATTAAACAGGAATTTCCACCTGGAAGTGGATGCACCGCCCAACATGCAATACTGACTCACAAATTCATCTATGTATCGTTTTTAATTATTTTTTATTGTGTTATTATTTCACCTTTATTTAACCAGGTAGGCTAGTTGAGAACACCTTTATTTAACCAGGTAGGCTAGTTGAGAACACCTTTATTTAACCAGGTAGGCTAGTTGAGAACACCTTTATTTAACCAGGTAGGCTAGTTTAGAACACCTTTATTTAACCAGGTAGGCTAGTTGAGAACACCTTTATTTAACCAGGTAGGCTAGTTGAGAACACCTTTATTTAACCAGGTAGGCTAGTTGAGAACACCTTTATTTAACCAGGTAGGCTAGTTGAGAACACCTTTATTTAACCAGGTAGGCCAGTTGAGAACACCTTTATTTAACCAGGTAGGCAAGTTGAGAACACCTTTATTTAACCAGGTAGGCTAGTTGAGAACACCTTTATTTAACCAGGTAGGCTAGTTGAGAACACCTTTATTTAACCAGGTAGGCTAGTTGAGAACACCTTTATTTAACCAGGTAGGCTAGTTGAGAACACCTTTATTTAACCAGGTAGGCTAGTTGAGAACACCTTTATTTAACCAGGTAGGCTAGTTGAGAACACCTTTATTTAACCAGGTAGGCTAGTTGAGAACACCTTTATTTAACCAGGTAGGCCAGTTGAGAACACCTTTATTTAACCAGGTAGGCTAGTTGAGAACACCTTTATTTAACCAGGTAGGCTAGTTGAGAACACCTTTATTTAACCAGGTAGGCTAGTTGAGAACACCTTTATTTAACCAGGTAGGCTAGTTGAGAACACCTTTATTTAACCAGGTAGGCTAGTTGAGAACACCTTTATTTAACCAGGTAGGCCAGTTGAGAACACCTTTATTTAACCAGGTAGGCTAGTTGAGAACACCTTTATTTAACCAGGTAGGCTAGTTGAGAACACCTTTATTTAACCAGGTAGGCTAGTTGAGAACACCTTTATTTAACCAGGTAGGCCAGTTGAGAACACCTTTATTTAACCAGGTAGGCTAGTTGAGAACACCTTTATTTAACCAGGTAGGCCAGTTGAGAACACCTTTATTTAACCAGGTAGGCCAGTTGAGAACACCTTTATTTAACCAGGTAGGCCAGTTGAGAACACCTTTATTTAACCAGGTAGGCTAGTTGAGAACACCTTTATTTAACCAGGTAGGCTAGTTGAGAACAAGTTCTCATTTGCAACTGCGACCTGGCCAAGATAAAGCAAAGCAGTGCGACACATACAACAACACAGAGTTGCACATGGATTAAACAAACATACAATCAATAATACAGTAGAAAAATCTATATACAGCATGTGCAAATGAGGTAGGATAAGAGAGGTAAGGCAATAAATAGGCCATGGTGGCAAAGTCATTACAATAGAGCTATTAAACACTGGAGTGGTAGGATGTGCAGAAGATGAATGTGCAAGTTGAGATACTGGGGTGCAAAGGAGCAAGATAAAAAAATATATATATATGGTATGGGGATGAGGTGGATTGGATGGGCTATTTACAGATGAGCTATGTACAGGTGTAGTGATATTTGAGCTGCTCTGACAGCTGGTGCATAAACTAGTGAGGGAGGTAATTGTCTCCAGCTTCAGAAATTTTTGCAGTTCGTTCCAGTCATTGGCAGCAAAGAACTGGAAGGAGAGGCGGCCAAAGGAAGAATTGGCTTTGGGTGTGACCAGTGAGATATACCTGCTGGAGCGCGTGCTACGGGTAGGTGCTGCTATGGTGACCAGTGAGCTGAGATAAGGCAGGCTTTTACCTAGCAGAGACTTGTAGATGACCTGGAGACACTGGGTTTGGCGATGATTATGAAGCGAGGGCCAGCCCACGAGAGCATACAGGTCGCAGTGGTGGGTAGTATATGGGGCTTTGGTGACAAAACAGATGGCACTGTGATAGACTGCATCCAATTTGTTGAGTAGGTTGGTAGGTTTGTTGGTCATTCAATTTTGTAAATTACATCATCGAAGTCGAGGATCGGTAGGATGGTCAGTTTTACAAGGGTATGTTTGGCAGCATGAGTGAAGGATGCTTTGTTGCGAAATAGGAAGCCGATTCTAGATTTAATAATGGATTGGCGATGTTTAATGTGAGTCTGGAAGGAGAGTTTACAGTCTAACCAGACACCTAGGTATTTGTAGTTGTTCTAAGTCACAACTGTCCAGAGTAGTGATGCTGTACGGGCAGGCAGGTGCGGGCAGCGATCGGTTGAAGAGCATGCATTTAGTTTCCCCTGCATTTAAGAGCAGTTGGAGGCCACGGAAGGAGAGTTGTATGACATTGAAGCTCATCTGGAGGTTAGTTAACACAGTGTCTAATGAAGGGCCAGAGGTATACAGAATGGTGTCGTCTGCGTAGAGGTGGATCAAAGAAACACCAGCAGCGAGAGCGACATCATTGATATATCCAGAGAAGAGAGTCGGCCCGAGAATTGAACCCTGTGGCACCCCATAGACTGCCAGAGGTCCGGACAATATACCCTCCGATTTGACATACTGAACTCGGTCGGAGAAGTAGTTGGTGAACCAAGCGAGGCAATAATTTGAGAAACCAAGGCTGTTGAGTCTGCCAATAAGAATGTTGTGATTGACAGAGTCGAAAGCCTTAGCCAGGTCGATGAATATGGCTGCACAGTAATGTCCCTTATCGATGCCGGTTATGATATCGTTTAGGACCTTGAGCATGGCTAAGGTGCACCCATGACCAGCTCTGAATCCAGATTGCATAGCCGAGAAGGTACGGTGGGATTCAAAATGGTCAGTAATCTGTTTGTTAACTTGGCTTTCAAAGACCTTAGAAAGGTAGGGCAGGATGGATATAGGTCTGTAACAGTTTGGGTCTAGAGTGTCTCCCCCTTTGAAGAGGGGGATGACCGCGGCAGCTTTCCAATCTATGGGAATCTCAGACGATATGAAAGAGAGGTTGAACAGACTAGTTATAGGGTTTGCAACAACTTCGGCAGATCATTTTAGAAAGAGAGGGTCCAGATTGTCTAGCCCGGCTGATTTGTAGGGGTCCAGACTTTGCAGGTCTTTCAGAACATTAGCTATCTGGATTTGGGTGAAGGAGAAATCTCCTCTCCTCTCCTCTCCTCTCCTCTCCTCTCCTCTCCTCTCCTCTCCTCTCCTCTCCTCTCCTCTCCTCTCCTCTCCTCTCCTCTCCTCTCCTCTCCTCTCCTCTCCTCTCCTCTCCTCTCCTCTCCTCTCCTCTCCTCTCCTCTCCTCTCCTCTCCTCTCCATATCCAGCCCTTTGGCAGTGCACCAGATACCTTCCCTCTTAACTCTGTGTCTCTCTCTGACAGTGGATCAGACCCCAACCCTCCCCTCTCAATTCAATTCGATTCAATTCAATTCAATTCAATTCAATGGGATTTATTGACGTGGGAAACATACAGTATGTTGACATTGTCAAAGCAAGTTAAATAGAAAATAAACATTCAAAATGAACCTTCAACATTACACTCACAAAAGTTCCAAAGTTCCATAGAGACATTTCAAATGTCATATTATATCAATATACACTGTTGTAACGATGTGCAAATAGTTAAAGTACAAAAGAAAAAGAAATAAACAAATATGGGTTTTATTTACAATTGTGTTTGTTCTTCACTCCTTGCCCTTTTCTTGTGGCAACAGGTCACAACTTTTGCTGCTGTGATGGCACACTGTGGTATTTCACCCAATAGATATGGGAGGTTATGAAAATTGGATTTGTTTTTGAATTCTTTGTCAATCTGTGTAATGTGAGTGAAATATGTGTCTCTAATATGGTCATACATTTGTTAGGTTAGGAAGTGCAGTTTAGTTTCCACCTCATTTTTTGGGCAGTGTGCACATAGCCTGTCTTCTCTTGAGGCAGGTATGCCTACCAGTGGAGGCTGGTGAATTGAAAAAATGAAGGAGGATGGGAGACCCACGGTATAGGTGCGTAACGCACAGAGACGACAAAGTGTGTTTCAAAAATCGTCAAAGACTAATTATTTGAACCTAAAGCATTCAATAAAGACATTTCAATGTTATGGGGAAGGGGAAGGCTACTTACACAGTGTTGGAAAGGGATCACAGCAGTGATTGAATGAGGGTATGAGGCATGTTTGTTCAGAGGCCTGACTAGTGCAGGACAGGAATTGACTAGGAAGAACAAAAAACAATAAAACAACACACTACACAGTTGGTCCAAAGAGCTAAGAATGAGTCAGTCCAAGCAAGGAGTAAAATCATTGATGAGTAATAATGTGATTGTGTATGTGATTGACTCTACATACAGGAATGAGAGAAAATTGATAGAGCTACTCACAGTGCTTGGAGGAGAAACATTCAATGTGCCAGTGGATGAGTGGGCACATGAGACGTGGCTTCAGTTCATGTCAGGAGAAAGTTGACAAAGGTACTGGAGTGGACTAGTCATCACCTCTTAATCAGGGAACAGGATGGGACTTAGCTGTAATTACGAATAGCAGATGCATTCCATTACAGCTGCACCATCGTAGGTTTGAACAACGAGTGTCTCTATGAAGTTAAACTCAGACATCTCAAAATCTCGAAAACCTGCAGCTACCTTATATTTGTTTATATAAATTATATTTAGACTAGATTAGGAGGGGGATTTCCTCTACCCAGACACATAGACAACAACTGATAGACAATAGAACTCACAGGGCTGAGCTTGCTTATGCATGTTTGCATCATGCAAGCCTATGCAACAGTAGGCCTTACAAAACATTTACTCACATCCGTCATCACTATTATGTGGATTCATTAATTCCAGTTAATCATTATGGATTGAAAACATATAGTCAGCCTAGCCAGCCCAATTTGGAATATAAACTAAATTTGATCACATTCTCATTTTCTCCTGACACACAAATGGACAATAAATACAGTTGAAGTCAGAAGTTAACATACACCTTAGCCAAACACATTTAAACTCAATTTTTCACAATTCCTGACATTTAATCCAAGTAAATGTCCTGTTATAAGCCATTTTATTTGAAGAATGTGAAATATCAGAATAATAGTTGAGAGAATTATATATTTTATCTTTTATTTCTTTCATCACATTCCCAGTGGGTCAGAAGTTTACATACACTCAATTAGTATTTGGTAGCATTGCCTTTAAATTGTTTAACTTGGGTCAAATGTTTCGGGTAGCCTTCCACAAGCTTCCCACAATAAGTTGGGTGAATGTTGGCCTATTCCTCCTGACAGAGCTGGTGTAACTGAGTCAGGTTTGTAGGCCTTCTCGCTCGCACACACTTTTTCAGTTCTGCCCACAAATGTTCTATGGGGTTGAGGTCAGGGCTGATGACCACTCCAATACCTTGACTTTGTTGTCCTTAAGCCATTTTGCCACAACTTTGGGAGTATGTTTGGGGTCAATGTTGAATTTGGAAGACCCATTTGCGACCAAGCCTTAACTTCCTGAACGATGACTTAAGATGTTGCTTCAAAATATCCACATAATTTCCCTTCCTCATTATGTCATCTATTTTGTGAAGTGCACCAGTCCCTCCTGCAGCAAAGCACCCCCAGCAACATGATGCACCATCACTTTTGGGATGGTGTTCTTCAGCTTGCAAGCCTCCCCCTTTTTCCTCAAAACATAACAATGGTCGTTATGCCAAATAGTTGTATTTTTATTTCATCAGACCAGATGACATTTCTCCAAAAAGTGTGATCTTTGTCCCCATGTGCAGTTGCAAACCGTAGTCTGGCTTTTTTTTATGGCGGTTTTGGAGCAGTGGCCTTTTCCTTGCTGAGCAGCCTTTCAGGTTACGTAATATGGGACTCTTTTTTACTGTGGATATAGATACTTTTGTACCTGTTTCCTCTAGCATCTTCACAAGGTCCTTTGTTCCGTTGTTCTGGGATTGATTTGCACTTCTCGCACCAAAGTATGTTCATCTCTAGGAGACAGAATGTGTCTCCTTCCTGAGCGCTATGATGGCTGCGTGGTCCCATGGTGTTTATACTTGCGTACTATTGTTTGTACAGATGAACGTGGTACCTTCAGGTGTTTGGAAATTTCTCCCAAGGATGAACCAGACTTGTGGAGGTCTACAATTGTTTTTCTGAAGTCTTGGCTGATTTCTTTTAATTTTTCCATAATGTCAAGCAAAGAGGCACTGAGTTTGAAGTTAGGCCTTGAAATACATCCATGGGTACACCTTCAAATGACTCAAATTATTTCAATTAGCCTATCAGAAGCTTCTAAAACCATGACATAATTTTCTGGAATTTCCCAAGCTGTTTAAAGGCACACCATTGTATATGTACACTTAGTATATACACTTATATGTAAACTTCTGACCAACTGGAATTGTGATACAGTGAATTAAAAGTGAATTAAAAGTGAAATAATATGTCTGTAAACAATTGTTGGAAAAATGACTTGTGTCATGCACAAAGTAGATGTCCTACCCGACTTGCCAAAACTATAGTTTGTTAACAAGAAATTGGTGGAGTGGTTGAAAAACAAGTTTTAATGACTCCAACCTAAGTGTATGTAAACTTCCGACTTCAACTGTGCATTCGTGGCCAAAAGTTTTGAGAATGACACAAATTCACAAATTCTGCTGCCTCAGGTTGTATGATGACAATTTGCATAAGCTCCAGAATGTTATGAAGAGTGATCAGATGAATTGCAATTGATTGCAAAGTCCCTCTTTGCCATGCAAATGAACTGAATCACCAAAAAAAACATTTCCACCGCATTTAAGCCCTGCCACAAAAGGACCAGCTGACATCATCTCAGTGATTCTCTCTTTAACATAGGTGTGAGTGTTGACAAGGACAAGGCTGGAGATCACTCTGTCATGCGGATTGAGTTTGAATAACAGACTGGAAGCTTCAAAAGGAGGGTGGTGCTTGCAATCGTTGTTCTTCCTCTATCAAACATTGTTACCTGCAAGGAAACACGTTCTGTCATCATTGCTTTGCACAAAAAGGGCTTCACAGGCAAGGATATTGCTGCCTGTAAGATTGCACCTAAATCAACCATTCATCGGATCATCAAGAACTTCAAGGAGAGCAGTTCAATTGTTGTGAAGAAGGCTTCAGGGCACCCAAGAAAGTCCAGCAAGCGCCAGGTCCGTCTTCTAAAGTTGATTCAGCTGCGGGATCGGGGCACCAGCAGTACAGAGCTTGCTCAGGAATGGCAGCAGGCAGGTGTGAGTGCATCTGCACACACAGTGAGGCGAAGACTTTTGGAGGATGGCCTGGTGTCAAGAAGGGCAGCAAAGAAGCCACTTCTCTCCAGGAAAAACATCAGAGTCAGACTGCTATTCTGCAAAAGGTACAGGGATTGGACTGCTAAGGAATGGGGTAAAGTCATTTTCTCTGGTGAATCCCCTTTCTGATTGTTTGGGTCATCCGGAAAAAATCTTGTCCCGAGAAGACAAGGTGAGCGCTACCATCAGTCCTGTGTCATGCCAACAGTAAAGCATCCTGAGACCATTCATGTGTTGGGTTACTTCTCAGCCAAGGGAATGGACTCACTCACAATTTTTCCTAAGAACACAGCCATGAATAAAGAATGGTACCAACACATCCTCCGAGAGCAACTTCTCCCAACGATCCAGGAACAGTTTGGTGACGAACAATGCCTTTACCAGCATGATGGAGCACCTTGCCATAAGGCAAACGTGATAACTAAGTGGCTCGGGGAACAAAACATCAATATTTTGGGTCCATGGCCAGGAAACTCTCCAGACCTTAATCCCATTGAGAACTCGTGGTCAATCCTCAAGAGGCGGGTGGACAAACAAAAAGCATTGATTATGCAGGAATGGGCTGCCATCAGTCAGGATGTGGCCCAGAAGTGAATTGACAGCGTGCCAGGGCGGATTGCAGAAGTCTTGAAAAAGAAGGGTCAACACTGCAAATATTGACTCTTTGCAACAACTTAATGTAATTGTCAATAAAAGCCTTTGACACGTATGAAATGCTTGTAATTATACTTCAGTATTCCATAGTAACATCTGACAAAAATATCTAAAGACACTGAAGCAGCAAACTTTGTGGATATTAATATTTGTGTCATTCTCAACTTTTGGCCACGACTGTACATAACGTTACCAATGAGTTTTTTGTCAACTTCCGGCGCAGACAGAGACTGCCGCCTCGCTTCGCGTTCTTAGGAAACTATGCAATATTTTGTTTTAACTTGTTAGATATTCCTGCATGGTTGGAACTAGAAGCACAAGCATTTCACTACACTTGCATTAACATCTGCTAACCATGTGTATGTGACCAATAAAATTGGATTTGATTACATTTGATTTAGTTTATCCTTACCAAATGAACAGGGTGCATAGGCTGTAGGCAGCTGCTCTTATATGCAGCTGCTCTTAGTAGCCTACAGTTGATCAGGCTGAAAAATAGTCTCGTTTTCATCCCATTAAGCAGATTTCTAATGTTTAGGTGTAGCCTAGGCTGCTGCAGCTTTTATATCATGACGATTTGCTAAATCTTTGCTAAATAAATCCCTGAGGAAAGTGAAAATCCTATTTGAGCGCACATGAAAAAATGTGCTGCGTTAAACTCCCTCTTCAATCATTTTAATGAATTTGAAAGCTATCAAATCATTCTGATTTGTTTTCGACATCCCAGAAAAGACAGCCGAAAGTTCAATATGTTCAGCAAGTAAACGTTCAATTACCCCTGCAAGCTCCATGTAGTTGCCCTTGTCGGCGGAACTTTCCATCTCTCTGTGTCCTCTAAAAGCAAATTCTTGCATGCCCAAAAACTCAGACAAAGCCACCCTGTTAACCAGCTATACGTTTGAATCCAGGTGGTATTGGAACGCCCTCACCTTTTCATCCTTCTTCATGAAACAGATCTCAGGCAGAGGTCCGCCCTCACATTTAATTCACACCTTTTCATCCTTCTTCATGAAACGGATCTCAGGCAGAGGTCCGCCCTCGCGTTTAATTCACACCTTTTCATCCTTCTTCATGAAACGGATCTCAGGCAGAGGTCCGCCCTCGTGTTTAATTCACACCTTTTCATCCTTCTTCATGAAACAAATCTCAGGCAGAGGTCCGCCCTCGCGTTTAATTCACACCTTTTCCGTGTTCCGCAGAGAATGAAAGGTGTTCTTCAATAAAAAGTCCACAACATTTTCGGCAGCGTTGGCCATTCTACCATTCTGGCATAGAAAACTGTACAGGTAGTTGGTAGCTAGCTAGCTACTGAAGTTAGCAAGGAAAATTTTAATAAATTGCACTAACTGGTAACAAAAAAAATAACTAAGAAATCAATTTATAATATGCCTTCTCAGTCTCCTGTAATTTGAAAAAACAAATTTGAATTGAATAATATCCCGAAAATGCTCAACTATCACTTCACTCTTAATCTCTATCCAACAATGTCACCAAGCTTCTCAACACAAAGAACCCTCATAATGCTCTGTGGGACAATCCCAATACAACTCAATAGGTTTATTCTCTGATCCTAATTCTATGATTGGATGGACAACATGTCAGTTCATACTACAAAAGCTTTGATTGGTTGGAGGGCGTCCTCCGGAAGTGGTCATAAATACCATGTATTTCTATGGAAGGGGGTGAGGCCTACAAGCCTCCAACTGTAGGTTTTGTATTGAAGTCAATGTAGCCAGAGGAGGATGGAAGTTAGCTGTCCTCTAGCTGCACCATGGTGCTACCCCAGAAAGTGCTGTCTAAATTACTGTAGACATTCATTGCAAAAAAGTGTTCGAATTATTTGGTGACGTGAATATATTTAATGTAGTTTTATCTAAAAAGGATAACTATTTAATGTTTCACTATTTTTATTTTTATGAAATTTCACTGAGCAGGAGGGTCCACCCATTCCTCAATTGAGAAGCCTCCATTGATGACGGCATCTTTCAATAGCAAGGCTATGCTTACTGAGTCTGTACCTAGTCACCCCCCCTCCCTCCTCTCCCCTTCTGTCCTCTCTGTATCCGGCCCCTTCTCTCTGACACCGGACCAGACGCCACTGCCCCTCCCTCTCCCCTCCACTCCTCTCCATCTCCCCCCTCTCCTTTCCTTTCCTCTCCTTTCCACTCCCTCTCCCCTCCACTCCACTCCACTTCCCTTCCGCTCCACTCCCTTCGCCTCCTCTCTGTGTTCGGCCCTCTCTCTCTGACACCACACCAGGCCACCAGCTGACTCTACCCAGATGGCTATTTGACACTCAGATGTGGAATCAGGTGGTGCCCTGTTCATATCTGCATATTTAGTGTCACATTATACGCTATATTAACGCAGGGTGTTTGTGACTCAAGGTAACGTCTAAGTCAACAGAATCAAATAAAAAAGTAAACAACTTTCCTTCTTAACTGCAGCATCTCCACTGATGACTTTTCAAGGGTACTGCTGGGTGTAAGCGTACAACAGGATCTCTTGCAGTTCCTGGAGAAGAGTCTTTATGGATTTTTAATCTAGACGGGCGAGGTGTAATCCACTCAGAGCAATTTGTATTTGTATTTTATTAGGTATCCCCATTAGCGGCTGCCAAGGCAGTAGCTACTCTTCCTGGGGTCCAAACACATTAAGGCACTTACATTACACATAACACAAAAGATAAAACACTACATCATGTAACACTGTCACCCCACCACATATCCACAACACCAAATGTATGATACGATCATACAACAATACCACAATGTACATGTGTGTAGAGTTAGTGTGCATATGTGTGTGTCTGTACCTGTTTGTGTGTCTCTTCACAGTCCACGCTGTTCCTTAAGGTGTAATTTTATCTGTTTTTTAAATCTGATTCCACTACTTGCATCAGTTACCTGATGTGGAATAGAGTTCCATGTAGTCATGGCTCTATGTAATACTGTGCGCATCCCATAGTCTGTTCTGGATTTAGGGATTGTGAAGAGACCTCTGGCATGTATTACAGGGTATGTATGGGTGTCCAAGCTGTGTGCTAATAGTTTAAACAGACAGCTCTGTGCATTCAGCTTGGCAACACTTCTTACAAAAACAAGTAGTGATGAAGTCAATCTCTCCTCCACTTAGAGCCATGAGAGATTAACAGGCATATCATTAATGTTAGCTCTCCATGTACTTTTAAGCTGCCCTGTTCTGAGCCAATTGTAATTTCCTGGACTTGGACAGGTGCGACATACCCAAGGCCTGTAGGACCTGCCTGGTTGATAGTGTTGTTAAGGCAGAGTAACACTTTATTATGGACAGACTTTTCCCCATTTTAGTTACTATTGTATCAACATGTTTTGACCATGACATTTTACAATCTAGGGTTATTGATGTTTCTCTTGCTGCGGGCGATTCCCTGATCCACCTCTACGCAGACGACACCATTCTATATACTTTCGGCCCGTCTTTGGACACTGTGCTATCTAACCTCCAAACAAGCTTCAATGCCATACAACACTCCTTCCGTGGCCTCCAAATGCTCTTAAACGCTAGTAAAACCAAATGCATGCTTTTCAACCGGTCGCTGCCTGCACCCGCATGCCCGACTAGCATCACCACCCTGGATGGTTCCGACCTAGAATATGTGGACGTCTATAAGTACCTAGGTGTCTGGCTAGACTGCAAACTCTCCTTCCAGACTCATATCAAACATCTCCAATCGAAAATCAAATCAAGAGTCGGCTTTCTATTCCGCAACAAAGCCTCCTTCACTCACGCCGCCAAGCTTACCCTAGTAAAACTGACTATCCTACCGATCCTCGACTTCGGCGATGTCATCTACAAAATGGCTTCCAACACTCTACTCAGCAAACTGGATGCAGTCTATCACAGTGCCATCCGTCTTGTCACTAAAGCACCTTATACCACCCACCACTGCGACTTGTATGCTCTAGTCGGCTGGCCCTCGCTACATATTCGTCGCCAGACCCACTGGCTCCAGGTCATCTACAAGTCCATGCTAGGTAAAGCTCCGCCTTATCTCAGCTCACTGGTCATGATGGCAACACCCATCCGTAGCACGCGCTCCAGCAGGTGTATCTCACTGATCATCCCTAAAGCCAACACCTCATTTGGCCGCCTTTCATTCCAGTACTCTGCTGCCTGTGACTGGAACGAATTGCAAAAATCGCTGAAGTTGGAGACTTTTATCTCCCTCACCAACTTCAAACATCAGCTATCTGAGCAGCTAACCGATCGCTGCAGCTGTACATAGTCTATTGGTAAATAGCCCACCCTTTTCACCTACCTCATCCCCATACTGTTTTTATTTATTTACTTTTCTGCTCTTCTGCACACCAATATCTCTACCTGTACATGACCATCTGATCATTTATCACTCCAGTGTTAATCTGCAAAATTGTAATTATTTGCCTACCTCCTCATGCCTTTTGCACACATTGTATATAGACCCCCCCCCCTTTGTTTTCTACTGTGTTATTGACTTGTTAATTGTTTACTCCATGTGTAACTCTTTGTTGTATGCTCACACTGCTATGCTTTATCTTGGCCAGGTCGCAGTTGCAAATGAGAACTTGTTCTCAACTAGCCTACCTGGTTAAATAAAGGTGAAATAAAATAAATAAAAAAAATCCAAGCAGTTTTGTCACCTCAACTTGCTCAATTTCCACATTATTCAATACAAGTTAGTTGAGGTTTAGGAATGATTTGTCCCAAATACAATGCTTTTCGATTTTGAAATATTTAGGATGAACTTAATCCTTGCCACTCTTTGTTAAGTGTTGCAGGCATTTCAGTCACTGTAGTAGCTCACGTATATATGGTGTTGAGTCATCATCATACTCAAAGCTGTTGTTGTAAAATTGAAAACTCAAGGAGCCTAAACAGCTTCCCTGGGAATTCCTGATTCTACCTGGATTATGTTGGAGAGGCTTCCATTAAAGAAACACCCTATGTGTTCTGTTAGAAAGGTAATTCTTTATCCACAATATAGCAGGGGGTGTAAAGCCAAAACACAAAACACAAAACACAAAACACAAAACACAAAACACAAAACACAAAACACAAAACAATTATTCCAGCAGCAGACTGTCACACCCTGATCTGTTTCACCTGTCTTTGTGATTGTCTCCACCCCCCTCCAGCTGTTTCACCTGTCTTTGTGATTGTCTCCACCCCCCTCCAGGTGTCGCCCATCTTCCCCTTTATCCCCTGTGTATTTACACCTGTGCTCTCTGTTTTGTCTGTTGCCAGTTTGTCTTGTTTGTCAAGTCAACCAGCATTTTTGTGTTTCAGCTCCTGCTTCTCCCACTCTATCTTTTTCTCGCCCTTCTGGTTTTGACCCTTGCCTGTCCTGACTCTGAGCCCGCCTGCCTGACCACTCTGCCTGACCCTGAGCCCGCCTGCCTGACCACTCTGCCTGAGCCTGCCTGCCATCCGGTACCGTTGCCCCACCTCTGGTTTACTGACCCCTGCCTGCCTTGACCGGTCTATTGCCTACCCTTGTTGGATTATTAAACCATTGTTCATTTGACATTGTCTGCTTCTGGGTCTTTCCTTCATGCCTGATACCATGATTGATAATGTCAAAAGCGGCACTGAAGTCTAACAAAACAGCCCCCACAGTCTTTTTATCATCAATTTCTGTGCATGTTGAATGTCCTTCCCTATAAGTGTGCTGAAAGTCTGTTTTCAATTTGTTTACTGTAAAATAGCATTGTATCTAGTCAAACATCATTTGTTCCAAAATGTCTATCTAGCTGGGGACCAGTACGAAAATGTATGGACTCGCTACTGTAAGTGGCTCTGGATAAGAGCATCTGATAAATGACTAAAATGTAAATGTAGAGAATTCACATTTAAGGCCAACATATTACAGACTTTTACCATGTTTCCATCCACAGTTTTTATGCGAGTAAAGTCATACTATATATATATTTTTTAAATCACGACAGCTGTGATTGAAATGTTATCAATGCAGACAGATTACTTGTTTATTTGACTTGGTGCGATATTTTTGCCGGTAAACTGTATTATGCGACAAACTGGTGGGGGAAACACCTAATGAGCAAATATTCATATAATAACCATCATAATGAAGTAAACTTGGAGTCACGCGACAATGTAGTGTTTGGTCCTCCCACTATGACTCGGGAAACCATGCATTTTATTAGGCTACAGATGAATTAAGTGGAACTTCACAGGGTGGTGAATGTGCGAGGTGAACTTGATTCTCCTTTATTATTCTGGTGACATGATGATTGATGCTTGACTGCAGTTGTAACGACGTTCTTCGTTTGTAGAAAGAGAGTCGGACCGAAATGCAGCGTGGTGGTTAATCATGATCTTTAATTAAAATAATGACGATACATGAAATAACTTAATACAAAAAATACAAAAAACAACAAACGGAACGTGAAACCTAATACAGCCTATCTGGTGAACACTACACAGAGACAGGAACAATCACCCACGAAATACAAAGTGAAACTCAGGCTACCTAAATACGGTTCCCCATCAGAGACAACAAGAATCACCTGACTCTGATTGAGAACCGCCTCAGGCAGCCAAGCCTAACTAGACACACCCCTAATCATTAGCAATCCCAAATCCTATAAAACCCCAATACGAAACACGACACATAAACCCATGTCACACCCTGGCCTTACCAAAATATATAACGAAAACACAAAACACTATGACCAAGGCGTGACAGCAGTTTGACAAATAAAAATGACCCATAAAAATCTCATGTAGACTAGCCTACCCACTGTAACTGTGAGCTGTTGTCTAGAGTGCAGGTGCCAAGACCATAGTGGGCACATTTGCTATTTAACGCAACAGTTTTTGTGACAAAACTATGCTTTTTATGGAAACACACAACTGGTGGGAAAATGATTATATTTTCTTTATGCTGATTCTAGAATATTCACAATAAAATCTGTCGCCAATGGGATGGAAACCTACCTAATGTTGCTGATAGGGTTAAGTAAAGAGAGACATGGAAAGAGACAAACTGTGGGAACTATAGCCAACTATTTGTTAAGTTTTTAAAAGTTTTTATCTATTGAAAAATAAAGTGTTACTCACTTCAACACTAACCTCCTGATGTTCGTACTTTGAGATGTCTACTTTTGTCAGGTCCTGACCTTAGTTCCTTTTTTATGTTTCTATTTTGTTTAGGGTGTGAGTTGTGATGGGGATTCTATGTTTTTCATTCTATGTTTTTTGTTGTATTTCTATGTGTTGTATTTCTATGTGTTTGGCCTGGTATTTTATTTTTTACCTTTATTTAACTAGGCAATTCAGTTAAGAACAAATTCTTATTTTCAATGACAGCCTAGGAACAGTGTGTTAACTGCCTGTTCAGGGGCAGAATGACAGATTTTTACCTTGTCAGCTCAGAGATTCGAACTTGCAACCTTTCGGTTACTAGTCCAACGCTCCAACCACTTGGCTACCCTGCCGCCGCAAAATGGATGGTTCCCAATCAGAGGCCGCTGTCAATCGTTGTCTCTGATTGAGAACTATACTTAGGTAGCCTGTTCCCACCTGTGTTTGTGGGCAGTTAATTTCTGTTTAGTGTGTGTTGCACCTGACGGAGCTGTTTCGGTTGGCTCTTTGTCGTTTTGCATTTTAGTGTTGAGTTTTGAATAAACATGACGAACACGTACCACGCTGTGCTTTGGTCCTCACCTTCTTCCACCAACGGCCGTTACAACTTCCTGAATATGCAGTTTATTTGGCCCTCACTCAACAAATGTTGTGTCAAACTCCTGTATTTGTTAGAATAGAAGCTGTATAAAAATCTGAACTCTACGTACAGTATAACATTTTCTGAGTGGTCGATCTCTGCATTCGGTCAGCGCCAGAAAATGTGAACTGCTGAATTGATGATAAAAATACCCTCTGAAAAAAATATATACAGTACCAGTCAAAAGTTTGGAAAAACCTGCTCACTCCAGGGTTTTTTTCTTCTACATTGTAGAATAATAGTGAAGACATCAAAACAAAGAAATAACACATATGGAATCATGTAGTAACCAAAAAAGTGTTAAACAAATCAAAATGTATATTTATGTTCGAGATTCTTCAAAGCAGCCACCCTTTTCCTTGATGACAGCTTTGCATACTCTTGGCATTCTCTCAACCAGCTTCATGAGGTAGTCACCTGGAATGCATTTCAATTTAACAGGTGTGCCTTGTTAAAAGTTAATTTGCATTTTATTATTATTATTATTATTTACCTTTATTTAATTTGAGACAATTAGTTGTGTTGTGACAAGTTAGGGTATATATACAGAAGATAGCCCTATTTGGTAAAATATAAAGTCCATTATATGGCAAGAACAGCTCAAATAAGCAAAGAGAAACAACAGTCCATCATTACTTTAAGACATGAAGGTCAGTCAATGCAGAAAATGTCAAGAACTTTGAAAGTTTCTTCAAGTGCAGCCACAAAAACCATCAAGCACTATGATGAAACTGGCTCTCATGAAGACCTCCGCAGGAAAGGAAGACCCAGAGTTACTTCTGCTGCAGTGGATAAGTTAATTATTTACCAGCCTCAGAATTCGCAGCCCAAATAAATGCTTCACAGAGTTCAAGTAACAGACACATCTCAAGATCAACTGCTCAGAGGAGACTTTGTGAATTAGGCCTTCATGGTCAAATTGCTGCAAAGAAACCACTATTTAAGGACACCAATGAGAAGTAGAGACTTGCTTGGGCCAAGAATCATGAGCAATGGACATTAGACCGGTGGAAATCTGTCCTTTGGGCTGATGAGTCCAAATTTGAGATTTTATGGTTCCAATCGCCATGTCTTTGTGAGATGCAAAGTAGTTGAACGGGTGATCTCCGCATGTGTGGTACCCACCGTGAAGCATGGAGGAGGAGGTATGATGGAATAGGGGTGCTTTGCTGTTGACACTGTCAGTGATTTATTCAGAATTCAAAGCACACTTAACCAGCAAGGCCACCACAGCATTCTGCAGCGATACGCCATCCCATCTGGTTTGCGCTTAGTTGGACTATCATTTGTTTTTCAACAGGACAATGACCCAACATATCTCCAAGCTGTGTAAGGGATATTTGACCAAGAAGGAGAGTGATGGAGTGCTGTATCAGATGACCTGGCCTCCACAATCACCCGACCTCAACCCAAACGAGATGATTTAGGATGAAATGGATCTCAGAGTGAAGGAAAAGCATCAAACAAGTGCTCAGCATATGTAGAACCCCTTTAAGACTGTTGAAAAATCATTTCAGGTGAAGCTGGTTGAGAGAATGCTAAGAGTGTGCAAAGCTTTTTAACACTTTTTTGGTTACTGTATGATTCCATATGTGTTATTTCATAGTTTGAGGTCTTCACTCTTATTCTACAATGTAGAAAATAGTAAAAAATAAAGAAAAACCCTTTAATTAATAGGTGTGTCCACACTTTTGACTGGTTCTGTATATCTATAGGTTTATCTAACCTATACATACACTGCATAACTATATACATAACTGTGTGCTGATAGTCAGGGGGAATTATGATTTTACTTATAGGAAAAGCTTGACACTGTGCTATAGAATCATAAACCAAACCAGCACTAAGTAAGCATGTAACAATTAACGAAAATCACCATGACGACAATGGAAAACATTATGCACCAACCGTAGAGCTGGTCATAAAACGTGTCTACATAAGGGAAAATCGGACACTGTAAAGACAGACACTGATTGGTGGTAAGGTGAACAACTCTTCCAGCAATTCTCTTTTGTCTTCTTCGAAAAGACAAGACCAATTTATTGTCTGCCCCTTCTACTCGATGTCTGCACTCCGCTCATACATTCCTCCTTAATGATTCAAAACAAAAGGACTAGTGTATAGAGTATGGTGTAAGCTCATTCCAGGCATCCTTACTTAAAGCGACTAAACCAATGCTTTTAAATCCTTGAGGGTGAGTGAAAAGTGTACACTTCAGGGAGAAGAGAGAAACACGGTATTGGATAAGGGTCTGACTCCCTCCCTTGGGGGGTTCCAGATGGATGTGAGATGGAGATGGAACGTCAGAATACTGCAGAACAACTCCCCATCACACCCCATCAGGGACGTTCCTAACAATGTTCCCAATCTCCCTGCTCTTTATCAGCCCATCACCAGAGGTAACACTGACACCAGGAACCATGATATTGAGAGAAGACCAACATTAGTTAAACATCTACTTTAAAATTCATTATAAGCCTTGCTGGCAAACTAAACCCCAAGTGGTGGCATTGGGTTTGGTTGCACAGTTCTGTTCTCTCATCTCCTGCCCTGTCACATGATGATTCATAGTTTTGTACCCGGCGATGCTTAGGCTTCATGGCCAGTATTGGCAGAGACATCTTATACACATTTGGCCCTGTTTTTAGGGCCCTTCCTCCCTCCCTCTCTATACCTTTCTTCATTGTCCACCTTTCTTCCTGCCCTTCTCCCTCTCTGGCGTTGGCACACCTGTCACCAGCCTGGCAAGAGCAGGCGTTGTACCTGTGTGCGTGTATGTGTATGTGTGTGCTTACATGCATTAATGTGTGTGTGTGTGTATGTGTGTGTGTGTGTGTGTGTGTGTGTGTGTGTGTGTGTGTGTGTGTGTGTGTGTGTGTGTGTGTGTGTGTGTGTGTGTGTGTGTGTGTGTGTGTGTGTGTGTGTGTGTTCCAAACCCTCATACAGAGCTGAGCAGTGCACTGACTTTAACAGGGATATAAATCTGATCAGCACTTTAACAGGCCTCATACTCACTATGCCCCTGAGACATTTACCCCCAGTGGGACAGATCAGTCAGGCATCCTCCAGACGGCAGACCAACAGCCCTGTTAGCCTGCAGACAGGCCCCAACTAGCAGCACACTACACCAATAATCACATTTTAATCACTGTCCCATCGTGGAGCAGCCGAATGGCAGAGCGTACACACATTAGTGAGGACATTACCTCTGAAGAAGGGAGAGGAGAGGTGAGGATCGAGCGATATAATTGAAAGGATAACAGTTATTGTCATATTTATTGACTGCGGGGACATTGGGTCAGTGGGATAGTAACACACTTGGCACTCTGTAGTCACTTGGACAACATTAAATCTGGAGACACATGCTTCTACATCTGCATTGCTTGCTATTTGGGGTTTTAGGAAAGGCTGACTTTGATTTTGATGATAGTTGATTTTAACACTGTAGTTATGTAGTTATACGCTGCAGTCACATGCACACACACACAAACAAATACACACACACACAAATGCACACACGCCTGCAAGTACACACACACACACACACACACCACACACACACGCACACACACACACACACACACACACACACACACACACACACACACACACACACACACACACACGCACACACACATACACACACACACACACACACACACACACACACACGCACGCACACACACACACACACACACACACACACACACACACACACACACACACACACACACACACACACACACACACACACACACACACACACACACACACACACGCACGCACACACACACACACACACACACACACACACACACACACACACACACACACACACACAGAGCAGCATAGTTATCAGTATGTTAGTAGAGTAATGATTGCGTGAAAATCCTATTTTCATGCAGACAACCTGTTGATTGGTTGGGGTTCCCAAAGAAACTAATAACCGTGTCATAACCTCCAATAATTCCATATGGCTCACAGCCCAGAATCTCAATCCACAACCACAAGCCATATGGTAGTAGCTCCATCGTCCTCTCTGATAGGCTATGAAAATTTGCTTGTCATATTGCAATACCTATTACAGTGACTTCAGAAAGTATTCACACCCCTTGACATTTTCCATATTTTGTTGTGCCTGAATTTAAAAAGGATTTAAATTAGATGTTGTGTCACTGGCCTAAACACAATACCTCATAATGTCAGAGTGGAATTATGTTTTCAGAAATGTTTAAAAATTAAGAAAAAATGTTTTACTGAAATGAGTCAAGTATTCAACCCCTTTGTTATGGCAATCCGAAACAAGTCCAGGAGTTAAAAATGTGCTTAACAAGTAACATAATAAGTTGAATAATAGTAATAATAGTGTTTAACATGATTTTTGAATGACTACTTTGTTTCAGTATCCCATACATATACTGTAATTATCAGTAACGTCCCTCAGTCGAGCAGTGAATTTCAAACACTGATCAACCACAAAGACCAGGGTGGTTTTCCAATGCCTCGCAAAAGAAAGGCACCTAGAGAATGAATCAACAACATTGCAGTTACTCGACATTACTAACCTAAATTACAGTGAAAAGAAGGAAGCCTGTACAGAATAAAAACATTCCAAAACATGTATCATGTTTGCAATAAGGCACTAAAGTAAAACTGCAAAAAAATGTGGCAAAGAAATAAACTTTATGTCTTGAATAAAAGCGTTAAATCCAACACAACACATCACTGAGTGCCACTCTTCATATTTTCAAGCATGGTGGTGGCTGCATCATGTTATGGGTATACTTGTTATCGGCAAGGATTATGGAGTTTTTTTTTTGGATACAAATAAACGGAAAAGAGCTAAACACAGGCAAAATCCTAGATTATTTCCAACAGACACTGGGAGACAAATTCACTGTCAGCAGGGCAATAATCTTAAACACAAGACCAAATATACACTGGAGTCGCTTATCAAGACAAAATGTACTCTTCCTGAGTGGCTGAGTTACAGTTTCGACTTAAGCTTGAAAATGTATGGATTTTTTTTTTTAAATAATAATGTGCAAATAATTTACAATCCAGCGGTCATGCTGGGAGAGAGAGGGTGTTATTCAAAGGCATCCAGAGCAGAGAGGCTGTAGAGTAATCTAGGTGATATACCAGACCATATAGTCTTGGTCCTCAGCAAAGAGGCTGTAGAGTAATCTAGGTGACATATACCAGACCATATAGTCTTGGTCCTCAGCAGAGAGGCTGTAGAGTAATCTAGGTGACATATACCAGACCATATAGTCTTGGTCCTCAGCAGAGAGGCTGTAGAGTAATCTAGGTGACATATACCAGACCATATAGTCTTGGTCCAGAGCAGAGAGGCTGTAGAGTAATCTAGGTGATATACCAGACAATATAGTCTTGGTCCACAGCAGAGAGGCTGTAAAGTGATCTAGGTGATATACCAGACCATATAGTCTTGGTCCTCAGCAGAGAGGCTGTAGAGTAATCTAGGTGACATATACCAGACCATATAGTCTTGGTCCAGAGCAGAGAGGCTGTAGAGTAATCTAGGTGATATACCAGACCATATAGTCTTGGTCCTCAGCAGAGAGGCTGTAGAGTGAGCTAGGTGATATACCAGACCATATAGTCTTGGTCCTCAGCAGAGAGGCTGTAGAATGAGCTAGGTGATATACCAGACCATATAGTCTTGGTCCTCAGCAGAGAGGCTGTAGAATGAGCTAGGTGATATACCAGACCATATAGTCTTGGTCCTCAGCAGAGAGGCTGTAGAATGAGCTAGGTGATATACCAGACCATATAGTCTTGGTCCTCAGCAGAGAGGCTGTAGAATGAGCTAGGTGATATACCAGACCATATAGTCTTGGTCCTCAGCAGAGAGGCTGTAGAATGAGCTAGGTGATATACCAGACCATATAGTCTTGGTCCTCAGCAGAGAGGCTGTAGAATGAGCTAGGTGATATACCAGACCATATAGTCTTGGTCCTCAGCAGAGAGGCTGTAGAATGAGCTAGGTGATATACCAGACCATATAGTCTTGGTCCTCAGCAGAGAGGCTGTAGAGTGAGCTAGGTGATATACCAGACAATATAGTCAGATGGATTAAGATTATCACTAATAGGTCCTCTGAATATCTCACACAGAGATGTAGAGTGGAGGAAGGTGGGTGACATATGGAGAGGATGGAGGAAGGTATTGATGTATGGAGAAAGTGGGGGAAGGTGGGTGATATATGGAGAGAGTGGGAGGAGGTGGTGGATGTATGGAGAGGATGGAGGAAGGTATTGATGTATGAAGAAAGTGGGGGAAGGTGTGTGATATATGGAGAGAGTGGGGAGAGGTGGTGGATGTATGGAGAAAGTGGGGAAAGGTGGGTGATGTATGGAGAGAGTGGGGGAAGGTGGTGGATGTATGGAGAGAGTGGGGGAGGTGGTGGATGTATGGAGAGAGTGGGGGGAGGTGGTGGATGTATGGAGAGAGTGGGGAGAGGTGGTGGATGTATGGAGAAAGTGGGGAAAGGTGGGTGATGTATGGAGATAGTGGGGGAAGGTGGGTGATGTATGGAGAGAGTGGGGGAAGGTGGGTGATATATGGAGAGAGTGGGGGAAGGTGGGTGATATATGGAGAGAGTGGGGGGAGGTGGTGGATGTATGGAGAGAGTGGGGGAAGGTGGGTGATGTATGGAGAGAGTGGGGGAAGGTGGGTGATATATGGAGAGAGTGGGGGGAGGTGGTGGTTGTATGGAGAGAGTGGGGGAAGGTGGGTGATGTATGGAGAGAGTGGGGGAAGGTGGGTGATGTATGGAGAGAGTGGGGGAAGGTGGGTGATGTATGGAGAGAGTGGGGGAAGGTGGGTGATATATGGAGAGAGTGGGGGGAGGTGGTGGATGTATGGAGAGAGTGGGGGAAGGTGGGTGATGTATGGAGAGAGTGGGGGAAGGTGGGTGATGTATGGAGAGAGTGGGGGAAGGTGGGTCATATATGGAGAGAGTGGGGGGAGGTGGTGGATGTATGGAGAGAGTGGGGGAAGGTGGGTGATGTATGGAGAGAGTGGAGGAAGGTGGGTGATGTATGGAGAGAGTGGGGGAAGGTGGGTGATGTATGGAGAGAGTGGGGGGAGGTGGGTGATGTATGGAGAGAGTGGGGGAAGGTGGGTGATATATGGAGAGAGTGGGGGAAGGTGGATGATGTATGGAGAGAGTGGGGGAAGGTGGGTGATATATGGAGAGAGTGGGGGAAGGTGGGTGATGTATGGAGAGAGTGGGGGGAGGTGGGTGATGTATGGAGAGAGTGGGGGAAGGTGGGTGATGTATGGAGAGAGTGGGGGGAGGTGGGTGATGTATGGAGAGAGTGGGGGAAGGTGGGTGATATATGGAGAGAGTGGGGGGAGGTGGGTGATGTATGGAGAGAGTGGGGGAAGGTGGGTGATATATGGAGAGAGTGGGGGAGGTGGTGGATGTATGGAGAGAGTGGGGGAAGGTGGGTGATATATGGAGAGAGTGGGGGAAGGTGGGTGATGTATGGAGAGAGTGGGGGAAGGTGGGTGATATATGGAGAGAGTGGGGGAAGGTGGGTGATGTATGGAGAGAGTGGGGGAAGGTGGGTGATATATGGAGAGAGTGGGGGAAGGTGGGTGATGTATGGAGAGAGTGGGGGAAGGTGGGTGATATATGGAGAGAGTGGGGGAAGGTGGGTGATATATGGAGAGAGTGGGGGAGGTGGTGGATGTATGGAGAGAGTGGGGGAAGGTGGGTGATATATGGAGAGAGTGGGGGAAGGTAGGTGATGTATGGAGAGAGTGGGGGAAGGTGGGTGATGTATGGAGAGAGTGGGGGAAGGTGGGTGATATATGGAGAGAGTGGGGGAAGGTGGGTGATATATGGAGAGAGTGGGGGAAGGTGGGTGATATATGGAGAGAGTGGGGGAAGATGGGTGATATATGGAGAGAGTGGGGGAAGGTGGGTGATATATGGAGAGAGTGGGGGAAGGTGGGTGATATATGGAGAGAGTGGGGGAAGGTGGGTGATATATGGAGAGAGTGGGGGAGGTGGTGGATGTATGGAGAGAGTGAGGGAAGGTGGGTGATATATGGAGAGAGTGGGGGAAGGTGGGTGATGTATGGAGAGAGTGGGGAAGGTGGGTGATATATGGAGAGAAAGGGGGAAGGTAGGTGATATATGGAGAGAGTGGGGGGAGGTGGGTGATGTATGGAGAGAGTGGGGGAAGGTGGGTGATATATGGAGAGAGTGGGGGTAGGTGGGTGATATATGGAGAGAGTGGGGGAAGGTGGGTGATATATTGAGAGAGTGGGGGAAGGTGGGTGATGTATGGAGAGAGTGGGGGAAGGTGGGTGATATATGGAGAGAGTGGGGGGAGGTGGTGGATGTATGGAGAGAGTGGGGGAAGGTGGGTGATGTATGGAGAGAGTGGGGGAAGGTGGGTGATGTATGGAGAGAGTGGGGGGAGGTGGGTGATGTATGGAGAGAGTGGGGGAAGGTGGGTGATATATGGAGAGAGTGGGGGAAGGTGGATGATGTATGGAGAGAGTGGGGGAAGGTGGGTGATATATGGAGAGAGTGGGGGAAGGTGGATGATATATGGAGAGGGTGGGGGAAGGTGGGTGATATATGGAGAGAGTGGGGGGAGGTGGTGGATGTATGGAGAGAGTGAGGGAAGGTGGGTGATATATGGAGAGAGTGGGGGAAGGTGGGTGATGTATGGAGAGAGTGGGGGAAGGTGGGTGATATATGGAGAGAAAGGGGGAAGGTGGGTGATATATGGAGAGAGTGGGGGAAGGTGGGTGATGTATGGAGAGAGTGGGGGGAGGTGGGTGATGTATGGAGAGAGTGGGGGAAGGTGGGTGATATATGGAGAGAGTGGGGGTAGGTGGGTGATATATGGAGAGAGTGGGGGAAGGTGGGTGATATATGGAGAGAGTGGGGGAAGGTGGGTGATATATGGAGAGAGTGGGGGGAGGTGGTGGATGTATGGAGAGAGTGGGGGAAGGTGGGTGATATATGGAGAGAGTGGGGGAAGGTAGGTGATGTATGGAGAGAGTGGGGGAAGGTGGGTGATGTATGGAGAGAGTGGGGGAAGGTGGGTGATATATGGAGAGAGTGGGGGAAGGTGGGTGATATATGGAGAGAGTGGGGGAAGGTGGGTGATATATGGAGAGAGTGGGGGAAGGTGGGTGATATATGGAGAGAGTGGGGGAAGGTGGGTCATATATGGAGAGAGTGGGGGAAGGTGGGTGATATATGGAGAGAGTGGGGGAAGGTGGGTGATATATGGAGAGAGTGGGGGGAGGTGGTGGATGTATGGAGAGAGTGAGGGAAGGTGGGTGATATATGGAGAGAGTGGGGGAAGGTGGGTGATGTATGGAGAGAGTGGGGGAAGGTGGGTGATGTATGGAGAGAGTGGGGGGAGGTGGGTGATGTATGGAGAGAGTGGGGGAAGGTGGGTGATATATGGAGAGAGTGGGGGAAGGTGGGTGATATATGGAGAGAGTGGGGGAAGGTGGGTGATATATGGAGAGAGTGGGGGAAGGTGGGTGATATATGGAGAGAGTGGGGGAAGGTGGGTGATATATGGAGAGAGTGGGGGAAGGTGGGTGATATATGGAGAGAGTGGGGGAAGGTGGGTGATATATGGAGAGAGTGGGGGAAGGTGGGTCATATATGGAGAGAGTGGGGGAAGGTGGGTGATATATGGAGAGAGTGGGGGAAGGTGGGTGATATATGGAGAGAGTGGGGGGAGGTGGTGGATGTATGGAGAGAGTGAGGGAAGGTGGGTGATATATGGAGAGAGTGGGGGAAGGTGGGTGATGTATGGAGAGAGTGGGGGAAGGTGGGTGATGTATGGAGAGAGTGGGGGGAGGTGGGTGATGTATGGAGAGAGTGGGGGAAGGTGGGTGATATATGGAGAGAGTGGGGGAAGGTGGGTGATATATGGAGAGAGTGGGGGAAGGTGGGTGATATATGGAGAGAGTGGGGGAAGGTGGGTGATATATGGAGAGAGTGGGGGAAGGTGGGTGATATATGGAGAGAGTGGGGAAGGTGGGTGATGTATGGAGAGAGTGGGGGAAGGTGGGTGATGTATGGAGAGAGTGGGGAGGTGGGTGATATGGAGAGAGTGGGGGGAGGTGGTGGATGTATGGAGAGAGTGGGGGAAGGTGGGTGATGTATGGAGAGAGTGGGGGAAGGTGGGTGATGTATGGAGAGAGTGGGGGGAGGTGGGTGATGTATGGAGAGAGTGGTGGAAGGTGGGTGATATATGGAGAGAGTGGGGGAAGGTGGATGATGTATGGAGAGAGTGGGGGGTAGGTGGGTGATATATGGAGAGAGTGGGGGAAGGTGGGTGATATATGGAGAGAGTGGGGGGAGGTGGTGGATGTATGGAGAGAGTGAGGGAAGGTGGTGGGTGATATATGGAGAGAGTGGGGGAAGGTAGGTGATGTATGGAGAGAGTGGGGGAAGGTGGGTGATGTATGGAGAGAGTGGGGGAAGGTGGGTGATATATGGAGAGAGTGGGGGAAGGTGGGTGATATATGGAGAGAGTGGGGGAAGGTGGGTGATATATGGAGAGAGTGGGGGAAGGTGGGTGATATATGGAGAGAGTGGGGGAAGGTGGGTGATATATGGAGAGAGTGGGGGAAAGGTGGGGTCATATATGGAGAGAGTGGGGGAAGGTGGGTGATATATGGAGAGAGTGGGGGAAGGTGGGGGTGATATATGGAGAGAGTGGGGGGGAGGTGGTGGATGTATGGAGAGAGTGAGGGAAGGTGGGTGATATATGGAGAGAGTGGGTGGAAGGTGGGGTGATGTATGGAGAGAGTGGGGGAAGGTGGGTGATGTATGGAGAGAGTGGGGGAGGTGGGTGATGTATGGAGAGAGTGGGGGAAGGTGGGTGATATATGGAGAGAGTGGGGGAAGGTGGGTGATATATGGAGAGAGTGGGGGAAGGTGGGTGATATATGGAGAGGAGTGGGGGAAGGTGGGTGATATATGGAGAGAGTGGGGGAAGGTGGGTGATGTATGGAGAGAGTGGGGGAAGGTGGGTGATATATGGAGAGAGTGGGGGGAGGTGGTGGATGTATGGAGAGAGTGAGGGAAGGTGGGTGATATATGGAGAGAGTGGGGGAAGGTGGGTGATGTATGGAGAGAGTGGGGGAAGGTGGGTGATGTATGGAGAGAGTGGGGGGAGGTGGTGGATGTATGGAGAGAGTGAGGGAAGGTGGGTGATATATGGAGAGAGTGGGGGAAGGTGGGTGATGTATGGAGAGAGTGGGGGAAGGTGGGTGATGTATGGAGAGAGTGGGGGAGGTGGGTGATGTATGGAGAGAGTGGGGGAAGGTGGGTGATATATGGAGAGAGTGGGGGAAGGTGGGTGATGTATGGAGAGAGTGGGGGAAGGTGGGTGATATATGGAGAGAGTGGGGGGAGGTGGTGGATGTATGGAGAGAGTGGGGGAAGGTGGGTGATGTATGGAGAGAGTGGGGGAAGGTGGGTGATGTATGGAGAGAGTGGGGGGAGGTGGGTGATGTATGGAGAGAGTGGTGGAAGGTGGGTGATATATGGAGAGAGTGGGGGAAGGTGGATGATGTATGGAGAGAGTGGGGGTAGGTGGGGTGATATATGGAGAGAGTGGGGGAAGGTGGGTGATATATGGAGAGAGTGGGGGGAGGTGGTGGATGTATGGAGAGAGTGAGGGAAGGTGGTGGGTGATATATGGAGAGAGTGGGGAAGGTAGGTGATGTATGGAGAGAGTGGGGGAAGGTGGGTGATGTATGGAGAGAGTGGGGGAAGGTGGGTGATATATGGAGAGAGTGGGGGAAGGTGGGTGATATATGGAGAGAGTGGGGGAAGGTGGGTGATATATGGAGAGAGTGGGGGAAGGTGGGTGATATATGGAGAGAGTGGGGGAAGGTGGGTCATATATGGAGAGAGTGGGGGAAGGTGGGTGATATATGGAGAGAGTGGGGGAAGGTGGGTGATATATGGAGAGAGTGGGGGGAGGTGGTGGATGTATGGAGAGAGTGAGGGAAGGTGGGTGATATATGGAGAGAGTGGGGGAAGGGGGTGATGTATGGAGAGAGTGGGGGAAGGTGGGTGATGTATGGAGAGAGTGGGGGGAGGTGGGTGATGTATGGAGAGAGTGGGGGAAGGTGGGTGATATATGGAGAGAGTGGGGGAAGGTGGGTGATATATGGAGAGAGTGGGGGAAGGTGGGTGATATATGGAGAGAGTGGGGGAAGGTGGGTGATATATGGAGAGAGTGGGAGAAGGTGGGTGATGTATGGAGAGAGTGGGGGAAGGTGGGTGATATATGGAGAGAGTGGGGGGAGGTGGTGGATGTATGGAGAGAGTGAGGGAAGGTGGGTGATATATGGAGAGAGTGGGGGAAGGTGGGTGATGTATGGAGAGAGTGGGGGAAGGTGGGTGATGTATGGAGAGAGTGGGGGGGAGGTGGGTGATGTATGGAGAGAGTGGGGGAAGGTGGGGTGATATATGGAGAGAGTGGGGGAAGGTGGGTGATATATGGAGAGAGTGGGGGAAGGTGGGTGATATATGGAGAGAGTGGGGGAAGGTGGGTGATATATGGAGAGAGTGGGGGAAGGTGGGTGATGTATGGAGAGAGTGGGGGGAAGGTGGGTGATATATGGAGAGAGTGGGGGGAGGTGGTGGATGTATGGAGAGAGTGGGGGAAGGTGGGTGATGTATGGAGAGAGTGGGGGAAGGTGGGTGATGTATGGAGAGAGTGGGGGAAGGTGGGTGATATATGGAGAGAGTGGGGGAAGGTGGGTGATGTATGGAGAGAGTGGGGGAAGGTGGGTGATATATGGAGAGAGTGGGGGAAGGTGGGTGATGTATGGAGAGAGTGGGGGAAGGTGGGTGATATATGGAGAGAGTGGGGGAAGGTGGGTGATATATGGAGAGAGTGGGGGAGGTGGTGGATGTATGGAGAGAGTGGGGGAAGGTGGGTGATATATGGAGAGAGTGGGGAAGGTAGGTGATGTATGGAGAGAGTGGGGGAAGGTGGGTGATGTATGGAGAGAGTGGGGGGAAGGTGGGTGATATATGGAGAGAGTGGGGGAAGGTGGGTGATATATGGAGAGAGTGGGGGAAGGTGGGTGATATATGGAGAGAGTGGGGGAAGGTGGGTGATATATGGAGAGAGTGGGGAAGGTGGGTGATGTATGGAGAGAGTGGGGGAAGGTGGGTGATATATGGAGAGAGTGGGGGGAGGTGGTGGATGTATGGAGAGAGTGAGGGAAGGTGGGTGATATATGGAGAGAGTGGGGGAAGGTGGGTGATGTATGGAGAGAGTGGGGGAAGGTGGGTGATGTATGGAGAGAGTGGGGGGAGGTGGTGGATGTATGGAGAGAGTGAGGGAAGGTGGGTGATATATGGAGAGAGTGGGGGAAGGTGGGTGATGTATGGAGAGAGTGGGGGAAGGTGGGTGATGTATGGAGAGAGTGGGGGGAGGTGGGTGATGTATGGAGAGAGTGGGGGAAGGTGGGTGATATATGGAGAGAGTGGGGGAAGGTGGGTGATGTATGGAGAGAGTGGGGGAAGGTGGGTGATATATGGAGAGAGTGGGGGGAGGTGGTGGATGTATGGAGAGAGTGGGGGAAGGTGGGTGATGTATGGAGAGAGTGGGGGAAGGTGGGTGATGTATGGAGAGAGTGGGGGGAGGTGGGTGATGTATGGAGAGAGTGGTGGAAGGTGGGTGATATATGGAGAGAGTGGGGGAAGGTGGATGATGTATGGAGAGAGTGGGGGTAGGTGGGTGATATATGGAGAGAGTGGGGGAAGGTGGGTGATATATGGAGAGAGTGGGGGGGAGGTGGTGGATGTATGGAGAGAGTGAGGGAAGGTGGTGGGTGATATATGGAGAGAGTGGGGGAAGGTAGGGTGATGTATGGAGAGAGTGGGGGAAGGTGGGTGATGTATGGAGAGAGTGGGGGAAGGTGGGTGATATATGGAGAGAGTGGGGGAAGGTGGGTGATATATGGAGAGAGTGGGGGAAGGTGGGTGATATATGGAGAGAGTGGGGGAAGGTGGGTGATATATGGAGAGAGTGGGGGAAGGTGGGTCATATATGGAGAGAGTGGGGGAAGGTGGGTGATATATGGAGAGAGTGGGGGAAGGTGGGTGATATATGGAGAGAGTGGGGGGAGGTGGTGGATGTATGGAGAGAGTGAGGGAAGGTGGGTGATATATGGAGAGAGTGGGGGAAGGTGGGTGATGTATGGAGAGAGTGGGGGAAGGTGGGTGATGTATGGAGAGAGTGGGGGGAGGTGGGTGATGTATGGAGAGAGTGGGGGAAGGTGGGTGATATATGGAGAGAGTGGGGGAAGGTGGGTGATATATGGAGAGAGTGGGGGAAGGTGGGTGATATATGGAGAGAGTGGGGGAAGGTGGGTGATATATGGAGAGAGTGGGGGAAGGTGGGTGATGTATGGAGAGAGTGGGGGAAGGTGGGTGATATATGGAGAGAGTGGGGGGAGGGTGGTGGATGTATGGAGAGAGTGGGGGAAGGTGGGTGATGTATGGAGAGAGTGGGGGAAGGTGGGTGATGTATGGAGAGAGTGGGGGAAGGTGGGTGATATATGGAGAGAGTGGGGGAAGGTGGGTGATGTATGGAGAGAGTGGGGGAAGGTGGGTGATATATGGAGAGAGTGGGGGAAGGTGGGTGATGTATGGAGAGAGTGGGGGAAGGTGGGTGATATATGGAGAGAGTGGGGGAAGGTGGGTGATATATGGAGAGAGTGGGGGAGGTGGTGGATGTATGGAGAGAGTGGGGGAAGGTGGGTGATATATGGAGAGAGTGGGGGAAGGTAGGTGATGTATGGAGAGAGTGGGGGAAGGTGGGTGATGTATGGAGAGAGTGGGGGAAGGTGGGTGATATATGGAGAGAGTGGGGGAAGGTGGGTGATATATGGAGAGAGTGGGGGAAGGTGGGTGATATATGGAGAGAGTGGGGGAAGATGGGTGATATATGGAGAGAGTGTGGGAAGGTGGGTGATATATGGAGAGAGTGGGGGAAGGTGGATGATATATGGAGAGAGTGGGGGAAGGTGGGTGATATATGGAGAGAGTGGGGGGAGGTGGTGGATGTATGGAGAGAGTGAGGGAAGGTGGGTGATATATGGAGAGAGTGGGGGAAGGTGGGTGATGTATGGAGAGAGTGGGGGAAGGTGGGTGATATATGGAGAGAAAGGGGGGAAAGTGGGTGATATATGGAGAGAGTGGGGGAAGGTGGGTGATATATGGAGAGAAAGGGGGAAAGTGGGTGATATATGGAGAGAGTGGGGGAAGGTGGGTGATGTATGGAGAGAGTGGGGGGAGGTGGGTGATGTATGGAGAGAGTGGGGGAAGGTGGGGTGATATATGGAGAGAGTGGGGGTAGGTGGGTGATATATGGAGAGAGTGGGGGAAGGTGGGTGATATATGGAGAGAGTGGGGGAAGGTGGGTGATATATGGAGAGAGTGGGGGGGAGGTGGTGGGTGATATATGGAGAGAGTGGGGGAAGGTAGGTGATGTATGGAGAGAGTGGGGGAAGGTGGGTGATGTATGGAGAGAGTGGGGGAAGGTGGGTGATATATGGAGAGAGTGGGGGAAGGTGGGTGATATATGGAGAGAGTGGGGGAAGGTGGGTGATATATGGAGAGAGTGGGGGAAGGTGGGTGATATATGGAGAGAGTGGGGGAAGGTGGGTCATATATGGAGAGAGTGGGGGAAGGTGGGTGATATATGGAGAGAGTGGGGGAAGGTGGGTGATATATGGAGAGAGTGGGGGGAGGTGGTGGATGTATGGAGAGAGTGAGGGAAGGTGGGTGATATATGGAGAGAGTGGGGGAAGGTGGGTGATGTATGGAGAGAGTGGGGGAAGGTGGGTGATGTATGGAGAGAGTGGGGGGAGGTGGGTGATGTATGGAGAGAGTGGGGGAAGGTGGGTGATATATGGAGAGAGTGGGGGAAGGTGGGTGATATATGGAGAGAGTGGGGGAAGGTGGGTGATATATGGAGAGAGTGGGGGAAGGTGGGTGATATATGGAGAGAGTGGGGGAAGGTGGGTGATATATGGAGAGAGTGGGGAAGGTGGGTGATGTATGGAGAGAGTGGGGGAAGGTGGGTGATATATGGAGAGAGTGGGGGGAGGTGGTGGATGTATGGAGAGAGTGGGGGAAGGTGGGTGATGTATGGAGAGAGTTGGGGAAGGTGGGTGATGTATGGAGAGAGTGGGGGGAGGTGGGTGATGTATGGAGAGAGTGGGGGAAGGTGGGTGATATATGGAGAGAGTGGGGGAAGGTGGGTGATATATGGAGAGAGTGGGGGAAGGTGGGTGATATATGGAGAGAGTGGGGGAAGGTGGGTGATATATGGAGAGAGTGGGGGAAGGTGGGTCATATATGGAGAGAGTGGGGGAAGGTGGGTGATATATGGAGAGAGTGGGGGAAGGTGGGTGATATATGGAGAGAGTGGGGGGAGGTGGTGGATGTATGGAGAGAGTGAGGGAAGGTGGGTGATATATGGAGAGAGTGGGGGAAGGTGGGTGATGTATGGAGAGAGTGGGGGAAGGTGGGTGATGTATGGAGAGAGTGGGGGGAGGTGGGTGATGTATGGAGAGAGTGGGGGAAGGTGGGTGATATATGGAGAGAGTGGGGGAAGGTGGGTGATATATGGAGAGAGTGGGGGAAGGTGGGTGATATATGGAGAGAGTGGGGGAAGGTGGGTGATATATGGAGAGAGTGGGGGAAGGTGGGTGATATATGGAGAGAGTGGGGGAAGGTGGGTGATGTATGGAGAGAGTGGGGGAAGGTGGGTGATATATGGAGAGAGTGGGGGGAGGTGGTGGATGTATGGAGAGAGTGGGGGAAGGTGGGTGATGTATGGAGAGAGTGGGGGAAGGTGGGTGATGTATGGAGAGAGTGGGGGGAGGTGGGTGATGTATGGAGAGAGTGGGGGAAGGTGGGTGATATATGGAGAGAGTGGGGGGAGGTGGGTGATGTATGGAGAGAGTGGGGGAAGGTGGGTGATATATGGAGAGAGTGGGGGAGGTGGTGGATGTATGGAGAGAGTGGGGGAAGGTGGGTGATATATGGAGAGAGTGGGGGAAGGTGGGTGATGTATGGAGAGAGTGGGGGAAGGTGGGTGATATATGGAGAGAGTGGGGGAAGGTGGGTGATATATGGAGAGAGTGGGGGAAGGTGGGTGATGTATGGAGAGAGTGGGGGAAGGTGGGTGATATATGGAGAGAGTGGGGGGAGGTGGTGGATGTATGGAGAGAGTGGGGGAAGGTGGGTGATATATGGAGAGAGTGGGGGAAGGTAGGTGATGTATGGAGAGAGTGGGGGAAGGTGGGTGATGTATGGAGAGAGTGGGGGAAGGTGGGTGATATATGGAGAGAGTGGGGGAAGGTGGGTGATATATGGAGAGAGTGGGGGAAGGTGGGTGATATATGGAGAGAGTGGGGAAGGTGGGTGATATATGGAGAGAGTGGGGGAAGGTGGGTGATATATGGAGAGAGTGGGGGAAGGTGGGTGATATATGGAGAGAGTGGGGGGAGGTGGTGGATGTATGTAGAGAGTGAGGGAAGGTGGGTGATATATGGAGAGAGTGGGGGAAGGTGGGTGATGTATGGAGAGAGTGGGGGAAGGTGGGTGATATATGGAGAGAGTGGGGGAAGGTGGGTGATGTATGGAGAGAGTGGGGGGAGGTGGGTGATGTATGGAGAGAGTGGGGGAAGGTGGGTGATATATGGAGAGAGTGGGGGAAGGTGGGTGATATATGGAGAGAGTGGGGGAAGGTGGGTGATATATGGAGAGAGTGGGGGAAGGTGGGTGATATATGGAGAGAGTGGGGGGAGGTGGTGGATGTATGGAGAGAGTGGGGGAAGGTGGGTGATATATGGAGAGAGTGGGGGAAGGTAGGTGATGTATGGAGAGAGTGGGGGAAGGTGGGTGATATATGGAGAGAGTGGGGGAAGGTGGGTGATATATGGAGAGAGTGGGGGAAGGTGGGTGATATATGGAGAGAGTGGGGGAAGGTGGGTGATATATGGAGAGAGTGGGGGAAGGTGGGTGATATATGGAGAGAGTGGGGGGAGGTGGTGGATGTATGTAGAGAGTGAGGGAAGGTGGGTGATATATGGAGAGAGTGGGGGAAGGTGGGTGATGTATGGAGAGAGTGGGGGAAGGTGGGTGATATATGGAGAGAGTGGGGGAAGGTGGGTGATGTATGGAGAGAGTGGGGGGAGGTGGGTGATGTATGGAGAGAGTGGGGGAAGGTGGGTGATATATGGAGAGAGTGGGGGAAGGTGGGTGATATATGGAGAGAGTGGGGGGAAGGTGGGTGATATATGGAGAGAGTGGGGGAAGGTGGGTGATATATGGAGAGAGTGGGGGGAGGTGGTGGATGTATGGAGAGAGTGGGGGAAGGTGGGTGATATATGGAGAGAGTGGGGGAAGGTAGGTGATGTATGGAGAGAGTGGGGGAAGGTGGGTGATGTATGGAGAGAGTGGGGGAAGGTGGGTGATATATGGAGAGAGTGGGGGAAGGTGGGTGATATATGGAGAGAGTGGGGGAAGGTGGGTGATATATGGAGAGAGTGGGGGAAGGTGGGTGATATATGGAGAGAGTGGGGGAAGGTGGGTGATATATGGAGAGAGTGGGGGAAGGTGGGTGATGTATGGAGAGAGTGGGGGGAGGTGGGTGATGTATGGAGAGAGTGGGGGAAGGTGGGTGATATATGGAGAGAGTGGGGGAAGGTGGGTGATATATGGAGAGAGTGGGGGAAGGTGGGTGATATATGGAGAGAGTGGGGGAAGGTGGGTGATATATGGAGAGAGTGGGGGGAGGTGGTGGATGTATGGAGAGAGTGGGGGAAGGTGGGTGATATATGGAGAGAGTGGGGGAAGGTAGGTGATGTATGGAGAGAGTGGGGGAAGGTGGGTGATGTATGGAGAGAGTGGGGGAAGGTGGGTGATATATGGAGAGAGTGGGGGAAGGTGGGTGATATATGGAGAGAGTGGGGGAAGGTGGGTGATATATGGAGAGAGTGGGGGAAGGTGGGTGATATATGGAGAGAGTGGGGGAAGGTGGGTGATATATGGAGAGAGTGGGGGAAGGTGGGTGATATATGGAGAGAGTGGGGGGAGGTGGTGGATGTATGGAGAGAGTGAGGGAAGGTGGGTGATATATGGAGAGAGTGGGGGAAGGTGGGTGATATATGGAGAGAGTGGGGGAAGGTGGGTGATATATGGAGAGAGTGGGGGAAGGTGGGTTATGTATGGAGAGAGTGGGGGGAGGTGGGTGATGTATGGAGAGAGTGGGGGAAGGTGGGTGATATATGGAGAGAGTGGGGGAAGGTGGGTGATATATGGAGAGAGTGGGGGAAGGTGGGTGATATATGGAGAGAGTGGGGGAAGGTGGGTGATATATGGAGAGAGTGGGGGAAGGTGGGTGATATATGGAGAGAGTGGGGGAAGGTGGGTGATGTATGGAGAGAGTGGGGGAAGGTGGGTGATGTATGGAGAGAGTGGGGGAAGGTGGGTGATGTATGGAGAGAGTGGGGGAAGGTGGGTGATGTATGGAGAGAGTGGGGGAAGGTGGGTGATATATGGAGAGAGTGGGGGAAGGTGGGTGATGTATGGACAGAGTCCGGCTGTGTTCCTGTTTTTGTTGCTTTTTCCTCCAGGAATTATGAACCCCACTGTCATTGCTTCATTAGTTGGGTGAACCCCATTGTTTAAAAAAAACTGTTCTGGTAGTTGTTGTACTTGCCCAACACCCCTTACTTTCACCATAGTGATACCTACAGGCCATCCCACTTGTATCAGCCAATTACAGTCTGCCATTCCCCGTGCACCTCTCTGAACTCTGCTCCTGCCATCAGAGTGAGATCGGCGTCTGAAGAGGATGGACTCATTGGACTGTTCCTCAAGTTTCTGTATATGACGTGTGTTTATTGCACGTATCTAAGTGTAAGTACTGTCCAACCTGTCATTGCTTCATTAGTTGGGTGTTGCTAAGGCAGTTTAGTTATTTACCATGTTTATAATGTTAAGGCGGTATTTTCCTTTTCCATGTGCGTCATGCTGGCCTGCAAGCCAAGATGTTAGCCAGTCATGCTAGCGTATTTATCCTGTGTACCACATGTCTTGTTTAGGATAGCCTATTCATTGTTATTATATTCATATTGTCTGTTTATGTGTACAGATGTGTTTATGGACATCCAGCACCTTTATGTAGCCTCATGCTAGCGTGTACTGTATTTGCATTATGTAGCATGCAGCCTCATTTAGCCTTATGTATCATGTAGACTCATTTAGCCTTAGGTTACATGAGGCCTAATTTAACCTTGTGTAGCATGTAGCCGAATTTGGCCTTATGTAGCATACAGCCTCATTTAGCCTTCCGTAGCATTTAGCCTCATTTAGCCTTATGTAGCACACTGCCTCATTTAGCCTTATGTAGCATGCAGCCTCTGTTAGCCTTATGTAGCATGTAGTCTAATTTAGCCTAATGTAGCATGCAGCCTCTTTTAGCCTCATGTAGCATGTAGTCTAATTTAGCATTATGTAGCATGCATCCTCATTTAGCCTGTGCCTCATGGCACAGTTACTATTCCACGTTGTGGCCTCGTGCACATGTGCAGACGTTCGTTACACTACAGTCACCTTTCAGTTACTTTCTGTCATTCATTGGTATAGATTTATCATATGCGTACCAGTAATTGGGCCATTGTCCTGTTAGTGTATTTCCATAGCCTGTAAATGTGGTTTTCTATTAAATAGTAGCATGTATACCTCCATAGTCTACTACTGTATGTAAACCAGTACGTATGGTTATGTATTTATTTCCTATAGAACCGCTTAGATTTACACTGTCAACACAATGAGTATGGTGTGGTGAATTCTCTGTAATAAACCTGATCTGAAGATATCTGACACGTACTTGCCAGACAGACCTGTGATGGCTGAACCGTACCCACTGGCCCCTGTATCTCTCTACTAGTGCCCCTTCTACATGGTCCTCCCGGATCTGCCTTGAGTATTTATCACCCATGGTATTTACATGCTGCACAAACACACACACACACACACACACACACACACACACACACACACACACACACACACACACACACACACACACACACACACACACAGTCTGGTCTCACGAAGTCTCTCCTCATGAAAACAGTGTGTGAATGTTTCAAAATGTTTAATTACATGAAGGATGCAGCGTGATATTTTCCCAGGTGTAGATATATATATAGATATACAGTATAATGTCTAGCTACAATATAACCCAGGTTTACTGAGCATGATAATACAAATGTACCTGGTAGGAAATCACACAAACTAATTAAGCAGAGGTAGGCTAGAGTAATTATTTTCTTGAAAGGTAAATTAGTTATCTAGCTCTTTTTTTATAAAGAACAAACAACATAGTCTACGTCACAAAAGAAAAGTCTATTCCATAGTGTTTTAGTCAATACATAATGGTTCTGATCAAAAGTAGTACACTATGTAGTTTGTTTTCAATAAAACGTCACAATACGTTCGATTTGGCTGACGGAGAGTAAGGAGACCCCCAGCTCTGCTAAAACCATTGACAGCTACGTGCCGTTTTCAAGGGATTGTTAAATAAATGTTTTAACTATTTGGTTTTGATAACATCACCTTTTGAAGAGCATGGTCAGAACCATGCAAAACAGTTGCTCACATTTACTGTAGCTCTATCATCAGAGATATACAGCAAGGAACTGCATGTTTGTCATGATCAGTAAACATCAATGATCATGTCATTTCAGATACGTAAAGGTACCTATTCATTTGGCAAGTAGCTAGCTAAGCAAACAACATTAGATTTAGCTTGCTTCATCAGAGATTAGGCTTTTGGAAAAAGCTTTACATCTTCAAGTCCTCGCCCTGGTAAAGTTGTCAGTCGGACTACTGTCATCACCACTATAGATGCTAATGTGCCAAACAGGGCCTCATTAACATCGACAGGACTGTAGTGGAGCGGATCGAGAGTTTCAGGTTCCTTGGTGTCCACATCACCTACAAACTATCATGGTCCAAACACACCAAGACAGTCGTGAAGAGGGCATGACAATACCTTTCTCCCTCAGGAGACTGAACATCTTTTTTTGCATGGGTCCCCAGATCCATCGAGAGCATCCTGACCGGTTGCATCACTGCCTGGTATGGCAACTACTCGGCATCCGACCGTAAGGCTCTACAGAGGGTAGTGCGTACAGCCCAATACATCACTGGGTCGGTGTCAGAGGAAGGCCCCAAAAATGGTCAAAGAATCTAGTCACCCAAGTCATGGACTGTTTTCTATGCTGCCGCACGGCAAGCGGTACCGGAGGGCCAAGTCTAGGACCAAAAGGCTCCTTAACAACTTCTACTCCCAAGCTATAAAACAGCTGAACGTTTAGTATTTGTTCATACACTGCTGCTTCTCACTGTTTATTATCTATGCATAGTCACTTTACCATTTACCTACATGTACAAATTACCTCGACTAACCTGCACATTGACTCGGTAAGGGTACCCCCTGTATAGAGATTCGTTATTGTTTTTATTTAGTAAATATTTTCTTGATCTACATTTTTGAATTTTTTTTATTTGTACCTTTATTTAACTAGACAAGTCAGTTAAGAACAAATTATTATTATGGGATATATTGATGGTTAAGGGCTTGGAAGTAAACATTTCACAGTAAGGTCTACACCTGTTGTATTGAGCGCATGTGACAAATACAATTTGATTTGAATTAAGTCAAACAATATTTGGAAATAGCCATCTAGTTTATCCCCTGAAAGTTTGGTTTCTAGATAGCCATATTGACGTGAGCTGTTGTTAGCTAGCTAGCCATATTAACGTGAGCTGTTAGCTAGCTAGCCATATTGACGTGAGCTGTTGTTAGCTAGCTAGCCATATTGACGTGAGCTGTTGTTAGCTAGCTAGCCATATTGTCTATATATAGTCTATATCGTGTCTGTCAGCAGCAATCGTAATTAAACACTCTTAAAAACAATGATGAAAAGGGGATCATGTTAGCTAACTTCCCTAGGTAGGCCTACACCAGGTATGTTTAGCCAACGTTCAAAGTAAACTTTATCAGCTAACAGGACTACGGCAAATGCACCCTTCTGCTGCTTGAAAGGCAGAGCCCACAAAAGATTGGAAATTGACCTAAACCACTCATACTTGTCAGGCATAGTTCACTTTTTATTCAATATCACTCAAATATCCAATTAATGGTGGCCAATATTGAGCGATATCGTGAGGCTACCCTATGTATCTTAAATGACATGATCATTGATGTTTACTGATCATGAAAAACATGCAGTAACTTGCTGTATATCTCTGATGATAAAGCTAAATGTGAGCAACTGTTTTGCATGGTTTTGACTTTGCTCTTCAAGAGGTGATGCTATTAAAACCAAATAGTTATGACATTGATTTAAGAATCCCTTGAAAACGGCATGTAGATGTCAATGGTTTTAGTGGATCTGGGGGTCTCCTTGCCCCCAAGCAGGCAAATCAAATGCTCTACACCTTATTGTGACGTTTTATTGAAAAACGCCATTTGAGACCTCTTTTCATTTAACAGTACAGTATTTCTGCCTCAAATCACCACTGAAACCTAGGAGAAGCCTTCATCAGGTATGCAAGTCCATGGAGAAGTTATATATGCTAAATCTAGCCAGTCTCAATGTGATGTAAAACCTAATGCACTGAATGTGAACGGATCATTCTGCCACCAGACAGAAAGTCGATTTTTACGGTCACTAATCAGAACAGCCATTGTGGGGGTGGGGAACCATGGGGGACCAGCCCCATAAACTCCCCCAGAAAGGAGGCTGATCGATGACCCTCCAGACCATGCCCTTGGTAACGGTGCCATAACTTGTCTCATGATCACATGTTGAGTCCATAAATGGAGGAGAGTAGGGGTTCATTTCCTTTATATTAAATAGCAGTTTTTAAACATCCACACACACACACCGTCTTGTATAATTAACCTTGGGACACACACAATTCAGTCCCATTCAAAATCCTATTTTCCCTAACCCTAACCCTAACCCTAACCCAAACCTTACCCCAAAAACCTAACCTTAACCTTAACCCAATCCCTAAACCTAACACTGACCCTAAAACGAACCCTAGCTCCTAACCCTAAACCTAATTTTAACCCTAACACTAATTCTAACCTTAACCCTAAACCCACTAGAAATAGCATCTGACCTTGTGGGGACTAACAAAATCTCAAATTGTTTGTTTGTTTACTATTGTTGTGTGGACTTCTGGTCCCCACAAGTATAGTTAACCACACGCGCATACACACCCGTGGAGCACTCGCAAATACACACAGACAGAGAGACACACATGCATTATGGGTTCCCATGGTAATATCTGAGTCTGGAGACGTATCCAGTTTCACTTGCATGTTGACGTTTACTGTCATGAATCTTGTCCTGGAGGCAGAACCGAGTGATTTCTGCTGGATGGGCCAGCTACAAATTCAAAATGGGCTATATTGTAAAATTTTATGAACTATTTTTTCAAATTTAAGGTTAGGTTTACAATCAGATTTTATGACTTCATGGCTGTGCTAGCTAGTGACCACTCTGCAGAGCTGCCTCCAGGGCAAGATTCATGACAATAAAGCCAACCTGCGTTTGACATTCTCAATCTAACAACGATGAAGTCAAAGTGTCAAGACACAATACATCCCCACATGCCACTACTACACTCTAATGGCCAGACAGGGGCCATAATTTTTACCCACCGACACCACTGTTGCGTGTGTGTGCGTGTGTTTGTGGAGGGGGTGTTATACGGAGAAACATATTTCATATACAGCTACAGTACCAGTCAAAAATTTGAACACACCTACTCATTAAAGGGATATTCTTTATTTTTACTATTTTCTACATTCTACTATAAAATAACACATATAGAATCATGTAGTAACCCAAAAAGTTTTAAACAAATCAAAATAACTGTGCTCATGGGCGGTCTTCTGATTTAGTTAAACTCAAAAGGGAATTGGAGTTTCCTTCATTAAACAGACCAAAATCACATTACACAATTATACAAACAGTATCATCCTCACTCATTCATCTTATACAACAATTAGATGTAAACCTCATATCTGAAGACATTAAATAAACAGCGATATGGTAATGTTGCCACACTGTCTTCCATGAGCTTCACCAAGAATACCAAACGGACCAGTTCATAGCTGGATTCTTCACTGATCTTTTATACCTTCTCCGGAACATAAATGTTATTCGGACCTCAAGTTCTGTGAGGTGGAAGAAATTCCTTTGTTCTCCATGAAACTTCACTCTGTCTCTATACTGTGGCCATGAGGAGAGAATCTCTTCGAGGAATATACGACCTCACTGACCACAGCAGCCTAGTTGTAGGAGGCAGGGAGAGGGGGATGGGGCTTGCTGTACCCAAAGAGGGCAACGTCATGACATTGCTGTCCTTTTGTAGTGGTTTCTTTGCAGCAATTCTCCTCTGAACAGTTGATGTTGAGAAGTGTCTGTTACTTGAACTCTGTAAAGCATTTATTTGGGCTGCAGTCTGAGGCTGGTAACTCTAATGAAGTTATCCTCTGCAGCAGAGGTAACTCTAGGTCTTCCTTTCCTGTGGGAGTCCTCATGAGAGCCAGTTTCATCACAGCGCTTCACGGTTTTTGCGACTGCACCTGAAGAAATGTTCAAAGTTATTTCAATTTTCCAAATTGACTGACCTTCATGTCTTAAAGTAATGATGGAGTGTCGTTTCTCTCTGTCGCTTATTTGAGCTGTTCTTGCCATAATATGTACTTGGTCTTTTACCATATAGGGCTATCTTCTGTATACCACCCCTACCTTGTCACAACTCAACTGATTGGCTCAAACGCATTAAGAAGAAAATAAATTCCACAAATTAACATGTTAATTGAAATCCATTCCAAGTGACTACCTCATTAAGCAGGTTGAGAGAATGCCAAGAGTGTGCAAAGCTGTCATCAAGGCAGAGAGCGGCTACTTTGAAGAATCTCAATTATAAAATATATTTTGATTTGTTTAACATTTTTTTGGTTACTACATGATTCCATATGTGCTATTTCTTTGTTTTGATGTCTTCACTATTAATCTACAATGTAGAAAATAGTTTAAAAAAATAAACCTTGAATGAGTAGGTGTGTCCAAACTTTTGACTGGTACTGTGTCTGCATGTTTGTGTCGTCCATATCTTAGATCTCAGTTGATTTTTGTGTCATAGCATCGGTGTGCTTGAGTGACTGTGTGTGTGTGTGTGTGTGTGTGTGTGTGTGTGTGTGTGTGTGTGTGTGTGTGTGTGTGTGTGTGTGTGTGTGTGTGTGTGTGTGTGTGTGTGTGTGTGTGTGTGTGTGTGTGTGTGTGTGTGTGTGTTACGGTTTGAGGGCTGAAAGAGTCCAATGTGAAATAATGGATTGGTTTAGACGGGTGTAAAATATGTTTAAAAATGTATTTATCCATTATTTTACCAGGTAAATTGACTGAGAACACGTTCTCATTTACAGCTACGACCTGCGGAATAGTTACAGGGGAGAGGAGGCTAAGTGTGTATTTGAGTACACAAGTACATGGAAATCAGCAGCTGTCTGGAACAAAGTGAGAGTGGAGGTCATTATCCATCCACACGACACAGACAGGACGTTATCCATCCACACCACACAGGCAGACATCCATCTACACCACATAGACAGACAGGAAGTTATTCATCCACACCACGCAGACAGAAAGTTATCCAGACAGACAGACAGACAGACAGACAGACAGACAGACAGACAGACAGACAGACAGACAGACAGACAGACAGACAGACAGACAGACAGACAGACAGACAGACAGACAGACAGACAGACAGACAGACACAGGAAGTGAAGGCAAAGGGATTCTGAGGTGAATAGTGATGTCTGTTGAGACAAAGTCATTGGTCTTGAATTGATTGATTGAAACTCTTTACAGAGTTAAATGTTAAATGTTAAATGAATCCCATGGCTTTTCTTTCAAATGTCTCTTTAATTTATCCCTTCGATCAAATGCCTGTGACAGGCCTACCTCCCTCTTTTGGACAGCTTTAGGAGGATGTATTTGACTTCCACAACCTCAAGTCTAGCAAAGTCTCTCAATCACTTCCCTGAACTGCACCATTTTTGTTCCATGTCAGCGCTAGCACACCTGATTCAACCAGATATACTATCACCAGATATGCTTGTTAGGTTTAGTTTATTTGTTTATATACCAGGGACAGGCACAGGTAAATCAGATGTGTTTGCGCTGGGCTGGAACCAAAATACGTCCTGTGTGTTCTCCAGTCATGAATTGTGGAGAAGGAGAAAGTGCTGGGCACACACTGGTTGAATCAACGTTGAATAGATGTTTATTTGATGTCTGTGCCAAGTGGAAGGGACCAAAATGTAGCCATAAAAAAGAAGCCCAGTAAACTCACAATGGAGAAAGTATAACTTTGCATTTTCCCAAGCTGCAAAACAATGTCAAAGACATGGAATTTGAGGTTTTCTATGAATATTTAATTGTATCTACATTACATTAAAAAAATGTTTTACCACTTGGAGGACTATGTTGGCCTTTCAAGAAGCACAGGTATTCACTGCACATTAAGTGGAGTGGGAGTTAGCCTTTTCACCTGTGAGTTCCAAATATCTCTAACGTCGCCCCAGCGTGAGTTTTTATGTACAGGTGATGTCACAATGCACTCACTCACTGTTCCAAAATGTCATTGTTACGTAACAGGACAGGTATCCCTCCCTGCCCTCAAACCAAGGCACTCTGCCTGCTAATTATCTGAAACCTATGTTTCAACATCAATTTCAAATCTGCACAAACGTTTTCCCCATGGCACATTTTCTGGCTGGCACCTGCATTGCCTTCATTGTTGTTTATATTAGTAATAATAGCCTTGGATATGTGTGTGTTCCTATCAAAGTAAGTGCCATAATTCTCTATCATTATCGTATCTGTATATCGTGTTGTGGTTTCTACTGTAGCAGGCGCTACACAGTACCAGTCAAAATTTTGGACATACCATCCCATTCAAGGGTTTGTCTTTTTTTAAACTATTTTCTACATTGTAGAATAATAGTAAAGACATCACATAGTGTGTCCAAACTTTTGTCTGGTACTGTATGTACGTAGGGAAGCATAATGTATTCACTGTTTTATTCATGGTTTCAATTACTGGTGACAAATCATGCATTGCTATTCTTGCATAGATTGTAATAGACACATTTGATGTGTTATTAAAACACTTTTTGTAAGGTTGTACTGATTATGATGAGCTAATACTAAGCTAAATGCCAGCTATGTGTGGCGCCATGTTTGTTGAAATCATACAGTGCATTCTGGCTATCACGTAAACATCTGCCAGACCAAAGATGCTATAACAAAATGAGGTGAAGGGATGGTTGTGAAGAACCTTTATTTCCCATCAGTTTTTCAGACAACAATGCTGTTTAGATGCATTTTCTGCATCAATTGTTCTTTTGCTACTGTTCCAATCACATTTTTGCAACGGTACGCTGCAGGGACCACTCAACAACGATCACAAATATGTGATTGTACACATCAAAGGGTTAAGGCTCAAATTAACATGTACAGTACATGTACAGTATGTCTCTCTATGTTCCTGTGTATAGCTTCTGCTGCATTTCTGAGAGACAAAATATTTCCCAAGACATACAGTACACCCCTTCTATCCACACCTACACACCCTTCCTGTTGCTAAGAAACTTAACCTGCTACCTATTTAATCTCTACAATTGCTAAGCAACCACTCGGTCTTGTCAATTTATGGACGTGGCAATTGAGTGGGAGAGTTTGAAACATCTCTAGTAGTGGAACTTTAATGCAGTACGGTGGTCAATTGACTGAGATGCTTTTGATTGGAATGATTTATTTATTGCTGTTAATGAGCCTATACTAATTACCCAATTAGACATCTGATATCAAACACAAAAAAGGTACTAATTGGAATGCAGATCCAAAACAAAATCAAAAGCTTGACACCCTATGAATAATTTGAATAGCTGTTTACTCTCTATCAATCTGATATGACCTGATGTGACACACACACACACACACACACACACACACACACACACACACACACACACACACACACACACACACACACACACACACACACACACACACACACACACACACACAACCTCTCTCAGTAGGGCTGGGAACAAAAGCCACATTTCTTTTGTTCATCATAGATGAAAATGAGTCACCATAATGCATAAGAAAATTGCACACAATTATCTACACACAATAACTTCTGCATGTTACCACCATTGTGCCATACTGCCATTTCATTGGCAGATGGAGCTTCCATATGCCCGATGTTTCCTCCTACATTTCCTGTATGATTCACAGTAGGCCAGTTGAATGTATTCCATGTATAGTGAGGAAAGTATCCCTGATTTAAGCATGTGACCTTGCAAAAGGAGAGGGGACAGGTGCGCAGATACAGATGATTTCAAAATCAATCATTTCCTCTCTCTCTCTCTCTCTCTTGTAACCATGGTGATTTGTGACAGATGCAGGTGCATTTGCTAATGCTAAAGTTTACGGTAGCGCCGGCGCTTCAGCTGTCGAACCCTGATTTGAAGTTTGTACCTGACAGATCAGACACGTTGCACCCCGCCACCAGCTGTTCTCCGTTGTCAAGGAGATGTTTGTCCTTTTCCGTTGCGGCGTGGCGTCTCCCTCAACACCTGCTGTCCTGTCAGAGTCACACATTGCTCACCCAGCACTGCTCTCTGCCGATAATGTTAGACTGTCACTACAGAGTGCAACTACAGTAGACTAGACATTCTAACTTTTATAGTGTCTCTTTAGTCAAACCAACGTTGCTCTGGTCCAATAGTGTTAAATGAAAATAGTTGTATCTACAGTATTACTACAGAAGTCATCCACTGTAGGCTCTACATCTACAATATTATGTAACAGGTGTGGTCAACCCTCCTTCAGGGGAGCTGCGGTCTTTGCAGGCTTTTAATCCAGCTCTAAACAAACACACCTGATTCAGCCAATCAAAGTCAAGGAGCTTGTTGATTAGTAGAATCGGGTGTGTCAGAAGATCCTACCCCTGGTATACAGTATATCCACTGTAGTGTCTGTGTGTCTAGTATTCAATCTAGAGTTGTATGTCATCCTGACTGCAGACTACATTTCCCTATGGGACTATAAATACAGTGTAGTAATCTTCAACTATCTATTTCGATAATAAACCCTTCACTTTCTCCACCACATTGACACAGTGTAGTTATTTTGAGTGATCAGACAGTGCCAAGAAGGCGTATAGTGTTGATGTTCAGTTGGATATGTGCCATAATGTCACTGAGCAGTACATGTTATCTCATGCAGTTTGTAGTGCATGTACAAGGCCACAGACAGATCAACTCTTCCCAGGCAAATATAACCAACACATAACCTGTTTGACCCTGTGTTGTGTGTATCTTCAGCATCACCCCATCTGCATATAGGGATATGAAACCGCTGCTCCATGAGCTTGTCTCTTTCTCTCTGACTGAACATGCTGAACCCTACTCCTTCACTATATCAGCTTTTACACCCCAATCCCCCAACACGCACACGCACACGCACACACACACACACACACACACACGCACACACACACACACACACACACACACACACACACACACACACACACACACACACACACACACACACACACACACACACACACACACACACACACAGACACACACACGCACACACACATACACACACACACAAATGCACACACACGCACACACACACACAAATGCACACACACGCACGCACACACATGCACACACACACATGCACACACACACACACACACACACACACACACACACGAGCACCGACATGCACTACATGATAGGTCACTCAGGGGGTTCCTCTACTCTGGGTTCAGGAGTTCATCTCAGTCACTCTGCGAGTCTTGTGACGTTAACCAACCACCTCCAACATGTCATCAACCACATGGACACAGGTAGACATGATGTGTGTGTGTGCTGACAGAGAGAGTAGATGAGTGAAAAAATTTGTAGAGCCCAGATAGAGACTTGCTGCCACCCCCCTCAGAGGGTTTCGATTGGTTGCAAACAAAGTGCTTGTGGCGTGTTATGTATACCAACTATAATCTGGTGTATAGTTTATATTGGCGTACACATCACTGACAAACTGAAATGGACCACCCACACAGACAGTGTGGTGAAGAAGTCGCCACAGAGCCTCTTCAACCACAGGAGGCGAAAGAAATTTGGCTTGTCACCTAAAGCCCTCACAAACTTTTACAGATGCACAATTGAGGACATTCTGTCGGGCTGCATCACCGCCTGGTACGGCAACTGCACCGCCCTCAACCGCAAGGCTCTCCATAGAAAACAGCTTCTATCAGACTGTTAAACAGCTAGCACATTAGAGGCTGCTGTCTATAGGCATAGACTAGAAATCACTGGCCGCTTTAAAGAATGGATCACTAGTCACTTTAATAATGTTTACATATCTAGCATTATTCATCATGTAAATACTATATTCTCTACGGCATCTTAGCCACTTATGTTTACATATCTAGCATTATTCATCATGTAAATACTGTATTCTCTACTATTCTACAGTATCTTAGTCACTTATGTTTACATATCTGGCATTATTCATCATGTAAATACTGTATTCTATACTATTCTACGGTATCTTAGTCACTTAGTGTTTACATATCTGGCATTATTCATCATGTAAATACTGTATTCTATACTATTCTACGGTATCTTAGTCACTTAGTGTTTACATATCTGGCATTATTCATCATGTAAATACTGTATTCTATACTATTCTACGGTATCTTAGTCACTTAGTGTTTACATATCTGGCATTATTCATCATGTAAATACTGTATTCTCTACTATTCTACGGTATCTTAGTCACTTATGTTTACATATCTGGCATTATTCATCATGTAAATACTGTATTCTCTACTATTCTACGGTATCTTAGTCACTTAGTGTTTACATATCTAGCATTACTCATCTAATATGTATATACTGTTTTCTAAACTATTCTACAATATCTCATTTACTTATAATAATGTTTACATATCTTGCATTACTCATCTCGTATGTACTGTTTTCAGTACTGTATCTTAGTCAGTTCCGCTCTGACATTGCTCGTCCACATGTATATCGTCTTAATTAATCCTACTTAGATTTGTGAGTATTGGGTATATGTTGTGTAATTTGTTAGATATTACTTGTTAGATATTACTGCATTGTCGGAGCTAGAAGCACAAGCATTTTGCTACACCTGCAATAACACCTGCTAATCACGTGTATGTAAACAATAACATTTGATTTGATTTTGATTTGTTGGCCTGAATGGCACACATACAGTATACAATGTGTCTCAATTGTCTCATGGTTTAAAAATCCTTCTTTAACCTGTCTCCTCCCCTTGATCTACACTGATTGAAGTGGATTTAACAAGTGACATCAATAAGGGATCATAGCTTTCACCTGGATTCACCTGGTCAGTCTATGTCCTGGAAGGAGTTCCTAATGTTTTATACACAGTTTATATCCTTGGTTGATTAGTCTCCCAAGAATACATACACACATACCCTTCATCTAGATGGATGAAAGGGAAAGAAAGGCCTATAAAACTGCAATGATTTATGCAGTTTATGTTTTACCCACAGCCAAATCAATTCACAGAATATCTTTAGCTACTGTAAACACCTACTACTATCAGTTTGAGTTTTCAGAAAAATGTGTGTGTGTGAGAGTTTGTTTGTAGATACGTGTGTGTGTGCATCTTTTTGGATGGGTGGGTTAACACTATGTTGACAGGAGGGACTCCTGTGACGAGTTTATCTTCCTCCTTCAGGTTGCTATAAGGGCTTGGACTCGTCCGCTTGGCAAATGACTGTGAAAGGAAAGGTAGGGTCTGTTCATTTTTCTCTCTCTCCTTTTCTCTCTTCTCTCGTTCTCTCTCCCTACCTCCCTCTCTTTTTGTGTCCTGGCAGCATTGACGTAATAAACTCGGGATGTGGATGTATTTTTTCTTTCTTGTAGGATGAGGGTCCTCCATTACGAACACAGTAGCTGTTGAGGACATTTCACCTTTGTTCAGTGTCTGCACTGTATGGGAACAAGTGCAGGTTTTAAGTCTCAGAACTACACTACGGAGCATTCATGAGTTTTCTTGACATCTCTGTAAGTAGAAAGGGCCATGCTGTTTCTTATTGTTGTAACAGGCTGGACTAGAGTATATGATAAGCAGTCAGGACTTATTTTTCTCTCTCTTTGCAATTTGAAATATCCCTCTTTCTTCAGGTTTTATGTAAGGGCAATTCCTCCTCTGTCTCTTTCAGTTCTGCAAAAGCCACAGCAGAACATCTTCTCAGATACATCTGGAAAACTCTAAAGAGGAGGGTCAACATCTATTTAATTCAACGTGTATTTTTAAGGACCAAGCATCTGAGATGCAGTTTGAAGATCATTTAAGTTTACATCATCCTTTAAAATACTGGACGTCAGAATTGATAAGTGGATTCAATGATTTAAAAAAGAAATATAGACAGACAGACAGACAGACAGACAGACAGACAGACAGACAGACAGACAGACAGACAGACAGACAGACAGACAGACAGACAGACAGACAGACAGACAGACAGACAGACAGACAGACAGACAGACAGACAGACAGACAGACAGACAGACAGACAGACAGACAGACGGACAGACAGACAGACAGACAGACAGACAGACAGACAGACAGACAAGATGTCAGATGAATACATATTTCTCAAGATGATGTCGTAAGCTTCCTAACACCGTAACCCACGTCATAAGGGCTCAACACACAGTGATAACAACCACACAAAGACACACCACAACCACAGGATCTGACTAGTAGAGTGACTCCAGAAATATGTCAGGGGAAGGCCCTAAAAATTGACAAAGACTCCAGCCACCCTAATCTTATTCTGTTTTCTCTGCTACAGCACAGCAAGCGGCACCTTAGCGCCAAGTCTAGGACCAAAAGGCTCCTTAACAACTTCTACCCCCAAGCCATAAGACTGCTGAACAGCTAATCAAATAGCTACCCGGACTATCTGCATTGATCCTCCTTTTTTATCCTACTGCTACTCTCTGTTTATTATCTATGCGTAGTCACTTTACCTCTACCTACATGTTACCTCAGTTACCACAACCTGTACCCGCCACACATTGACTCTGTACCAGTACCCCCTGTATATAGCCTTGTTCTTATTATTTTGTTTTACTTTTTGTTTTACGTTAGCTTATTTAGTACATATGAACTCTTATTCTTCTTAAGTGCATTGTTGTTTAAGGGCTTGTAAGTAAGCATTTTAAGGTAAGGTCTACATCTGTTGTATTTGGTACATGTGACAAATAAGTTTGATTTGATTTAGTTTTACCCAATCATCTGGCTAATTATTTGGTGGTTGTAGAGTAATTAGTCTCAAGCGTCCCAAGTGTTTAATGTCACTCTCTCCCTCTCCTGCGAGACTGCCGTTAATTAAAATAAAAAACTCAAAAAATCTTCCTGTTTATTAGACACAGTGGCGGGTTGCTGTTGCACCAAATTGAGGTGTAATTGTAGCGCTGGGTTGAAAGGCACCGTCTCATCGCTCATCGGTTACGCTCACTATGGTAATTATTTGTGTTTTCATTTGGTGTCGCCACGGAAACGAGCAATGGCCACTTCAGAATCAAAAGGCTTGAGAGCTGGAGACACTTCCATGGTTAACATGATCTGTAGAGTGTCTTGGTAATTATGAATGAATCACTGTACTCTATTGAATTCCCAAGGGAGATAATAGGTTTACGTTGGCTACCATCAGCTTTCACACTTAGACATCAGACAAAGCATATGGCCATGAGAATATGGCAATCAACATGGGCTCTGACGAATGAGGAACACTTTTTATTGAGAAATTATATTTGACAGTTGCTCTACTGTATGATGTTATTACGTTCTGTGGACAGGTGACAGGGATATTAAGCATATATTGTGTAGGGCCTGGAGTTTTACGAAGTCAGGCGAGGAAGAACGCCTGAACATACCCATTATTAAAATGGGAATATTTCTATATTCCAAAAGTATGCTGATCCGCTGTGTTGATAACAGGGAACAAAGGGAGGGTGATATACCAAAAAGAGGAGAATGAGGGGGTGAAAAACCAAATGGAGAGAAGAGAATTACATGGTGATACACCAAACAGAGTGGAGAATGAGGTAGAGATATACCAAACAGAGAGGGGAGAATGAGGTGTTGATATACCATACAGAGAGGAGAATTAGATGGTGATATACTAAACAGACTGGAGAATGAGGTAGATATATACCAAACAGAGAGAGGAGAATTAGATGGTGATATACCAAACAGAGAGGATAATGAGGTAGAGATATACCAAATAGAGAGAGGAGAATTAGATGGTGATATACCAAACAGAGAGAGGAGAATTAGATGGTGATATACCAAACAGAGAGGAGAATGAGGTGGTGATGTACTAAACAGAGAGAGGAGAATGAGGTGGTGATATACCAAATAGAGAGGAGAATGAGGTGGTGATATACCAAACAGAGAGGAGAATGAGGTGGTGATGTACTAAACAGAGAGAGGAGAATGAGGTGGTGATATACCAAATAGAGAGGAGAATGAGGTGGTGATATACCAAACAGAGAGGACAATGAGGTAGTTATATTGTCACGTTCACTGTCATCAAACTCCCTGTCATAGATGAGCCAAGGCGCAGCGTGCATATAATTCCATATAATTCCAAGTGAACCTTTAAAAAACCTTTAAAAACAGGTAAACAGAAACCGAACGTGACTCAACCGTGGAGCACATAAACACACACAGAAAATAAATTATTACCCACAACATTAGGAGAGCAAAAGGCTGCTTAAGTATGATTCCCAATCACAGTCGCTGGAGATGCACATTGGGCCGTGGAGGCGCACTGGAGTTCTCAAGCGTAGAGCTGGCACAACCCATCCTGGCTGAATGCCTACTTCTGCTTGGCATCTGCGGGGCGCTGGCACAGAGCGCACCGGCCTTTGAATGCTCACTGGAGACACAGTGCACATCACCGCATAACACTGTGCCTGACCGGTCACATGCTCCCCACTGTAAGCACGGGGAGTTGGCTCAGGTCTAAACCCTGACTCCGCCAATCTCCCTGTGTGCCCCCTCCCAAAATATTTTTGGGAGCTGCCTCTCGGGCTTACGTGACCGGGTCATGTCCCCTGCCATTCTCTTCTCCCCGGTCCAGCTCGACCTCCAAGTTGGCGCATGCTGCTTGGTATTTTTGTCGTGGGTAATTCTGTCACGTTCACTGTCTTCAAACTCCCTGTCATAAATGAGCCAAGACTCAGCGTGCATGTAATTCCACATCTTTAATAAAGTGAAACTTTCACACAAAAAAGCAGGTAAACAGAAACCAAACAAGACGCAACCGTGGCGCACACAAACACACGCAGAAAATAAGTAATTACCCACAACATTAGATGGGAAAAAAGGCTGCCTAAGTATGATTCCCAATCAGAGACACAGAACCACACTCGGCCAAAATCAAAGAAATAGAAAACATAGAATGCCCACCCAAATCACACCCTGACCTAATCAAATAAAGAAATAAAATGTCTCTTTAAGGTCATGGCGTGACATATATACCAAACAGAGAGAGTAGAATGAGGTGGTGATATACCAAACAGAGAGGGGAGAATGAGGTGTTGATATACCAAATAGAGAGAGGAGAATGAGGTGGTGATATACCAAATAGAGAGAGGAGAATGAGGTGGTGATATACCAAATAGAGAGAGTAGAATGAGGTGGTGATATACCAAACAGAATGAGGTGGTGATATACCAAACAGAGAGAGGAGAATGAGGTGGTGAAATATACCAAACAGAGAGGACAATGAGGTGGTGATATACCAAACAGAGAGGACAATGAGGTGGTGATATACCAAATAGAGAGAGGAGAATGAGGTGGTGATATACCAAATAGAGAGAGGAGAATGAGGTGGTGATATACCAAACAGAATGATTTGGTGATATACCAAATAGAGAGAGGAGAATGAGGTGGTGATATACCAAATAGAGAGAGGAGAATGAGGTGGTGATATACCAAACAGAGAGGACAATGAGGTGGTGATATACCAAACAGAGAGGACAATGAGGTGGTGATATACCAAATAGAGAGAGGAGAATGAGGTGGTGATATACCAAATAGAGAGAGGAGAATGAGGTGGTGATATACCAAACAGAATGATTTGGTGATATACCAAATAGAGAGAGGAGAATGAGGTGGTGATATACCAAGCAGAATGATTTGGTGATATACCAAATAGAGAGAGGAGAATGAGGTGGTGATATACCAAATAGAGAGAGGAGAATGAGGTGGTGATATACCAAATAGAGAGGTGAGAATGAGTTGGTGATATACCAAGCAGAGAGAGGAGAATGAGGTGGTGATATACCAAATAGAGAGAGTAGAATGAGGTGGTGATATACCAAACAGAATGAGGTGGTGATATACCAAACAGAATGAGGTGGTGATATACCAAATACAGAGAGGAGGATGAGGTGGTGATATACCAAACAGAGAGAGTAGAATGAGGTGGTGATATACCAAACAGAGAGAGGAGAATGAGGTGGTGATATACCAAATAGAGAGGGGAGAATGAGGTGGTGATATACCAAATAGAGAGAGGAGAATGAGGTGGTGATATACCAAACAGAATGATTTGGTGATATACCAAATAGAGAGAGGAGAATGAGGTGGTGATATACCAAGCAGAATGATTTGGTGATATACCAAATAGAGAGAGGAGAATGAGGTGGTGATATACCAAATAGAGAGAGGAGAATGAGGTGGTGATATACCAAATAGAGAGGGGAGAATGAGGTGGTGATATACCAAGCAGAGAGAGGAGAATGAGGTGGTGATATACCAAATAGAGAGAGTAGAATGAGGTGGTGATATACCAAACAGAATGAGGTGGTGATATACCAAACAGAATGAGGTGGTGATATACCAAATACAGAGAGGAGGATGAGGTGGTGATATACCAAACAGAGAGAGTAGAATGAGGTGGTGATATACCAAACAGAGAGAGGAGAATGAGGTGGTGATATACCAAATAGAGAGGGGAGAATGAGGTGGTGATATACCAAGCAGAGAGAGGAGAATGAGGTGGTGATATACCAAACAGAGAGGACAATGAGGTGGTGATATACCAAACAGAGAGGACAATGAGGTGGTGATATACCAAATAGAGAGAGGAGAATGAGGTGGTGATATACCAAACAGAGAGAGGAGAATGAGGTGGTGATATACCAAACAGAGAGGACAATGAGGTGGTGATATACCAAGCAGAATGATTTGGTAATATACCAAATAGAGAGAGGAGAATGAGGTGGTGATATACCAAATAGAGAGAGGAGAATGAGGTGGTGATATACCAAACAGAGAGAGGAGAATGAGGTGGTGATATACCAAACAGAGAGAGGAGAATGAGGTGGTGATATACCAAACAGAGAGGAGAATGAGGTGGTGATATACCAAACAGAGGGGACAATGAGGTGGTGATATACCAAGCAGAATGATTTGGTAATATACCAAATAGAGAGAGGAGAATGAGGTGGTGATATACCAAATAGAGAGAGGAGAATGAGGTGGTGATATACCAAATAGAGAGAGGAGAATGAGGTGGTGATATACCAAACAGAGAGAGGAGAATGAGGTGGTGATATACCAAACAGAGAGAGGAGAATGAGGTGGTGATATACCAAATAGAGAGGGGAGAATGAGGTGGTGATATACCAAGCAGAGAGAGGAGAATGAGGTGGTGATATACCAAATAGAGAGGGGAGAATGAGGTGGTGATATACCAAATAGAGAGAGTAGAATGAGGTGGTGATATACCAAACAGAATGAGGTGGTGATATACCAAACAGAATGAGGTGGTGATATACCAAACAGAATGAGGTGGTGATATACCAAACAGAGAAGAGAATGAGGTGGTGATATACCAAACAGAGAGAGGAGAATGAGGTGGTGATATACCAAACAGAGTAGAATGAGGTGGTGATATACCAAACAGAGAGGAGAATGAGGTGGAGATATACCAAACAGAGAGGATAATGAGGTGGTGATATACCAAACAGAGAGAGTGGAATGAGGTGGTGATATACCAAACAGAGAGGAGAATGAGGTGGTGATATACCAAACAGAGAGAGGAGAATGAGGTGGTGATATACCAAACAGAGAGGACAATGAGGTGGTGATATACCAAGCAGAATGATTTGGTAATATACCAAATAGAGAGAGGAGAATGAGGTGGTGATATACCAAATAGAGAGAGGAGAATGAGGTGGTGATATACCAAACAGAGAGAGGAGAATGAGGTGGTGATATACCAAACAGAGAGAGGAGAATGAGGTGGTGATATACCAAACAGAGAGGAGAATGAGGTGGTGATATACCAAACAGAGAGGACAATGAGGTGGTGATATACCAAGCAGAATGATTTGGTAATATACCAAATAGAGAGAGGAGAATGAGGTGGTGATACACCAAATAGAGAGAGGAGAATGAGGTGGTGATATACCAAATAGAGAGAGGAGAATGAGGTGGTGATATACCAAACAGAGAGAGGAGAATGAGGTGGTGATATACCAAACAGAGAGAGGAGAATGAGGTGGTGATATACCAAATAGAGAGGGGAGAATGAGGTGGTGATATACCAAGCAGAGAGAGGAGAATGAGGTGGTGATATACCAAATAGAGAGGGGAGAATGAGTTGGTGATATACCAAATAGAGAGAGTAGAATGAGGTGGTGATATACCAAACAGAATGAGGTGGTGATATACCAAACAGAATGAGGTGGTGATATACCAAACAGAGAGGAGAATGAGGTGGTGATATACCAAACAGAGAGAGGATAATGAGGTGGTGATATACCAAACAGAGAGGATAATGAGGTGGTGATATACCAAACAGAGAGAGTGGAATGAGGTGGTGATATACCAAACAGAGAGGAGAATGAGGTGGTGATATATCAAACAGAGAGAGGAGAATGAGGTGGTGATATACCAAACAGAGAGAGGAGAATGAGGTGGTGATATAGCAAACAGAGAGAGTAGAATGAGGTGGTGATATACCAAACAGAGAGGAGAATGAGGTGGTGATATACCAAACAGAGAGGATAATGATGTGGTGATATACCAAACAGAAAGAGTAGAATGAGGTGGTGATATACCAAACAGAATGAGGTGGTGATATACCAAACAGAGAGAGGAGAATGAGGTGGTGATATACCAAACAGAGAGGGGAGAATGAGGTGGTGATATACCAAACAGAGAGAGGAGAATGAGGTGGTGATATACCAAACAGAGAGGAGAATGAGGTGGTGATATAGCAAATAGAGAGAAGAGGTTGTTTAATGTGATTTTCTGATGAGTTATCCCTGGTTGCCATATTTGCTTCCTGATCCTCAGAGGTAGAGAGAGGGGGGAGGAGAAACAGGGATGGAGAGAGACAGAAAGGGAGAGAAGAGTAAGAGAGAGACTTTTTATGTGTGCGTGTGTGTATTTCTGTTGCACACATGTGCGTCCTTGTGCCTGTGTGTATGTGTGTGAGTGTGTGTGTATGCGTGTGTGTGTGCTGGACGTGTGTGCGTGTGCGTGTTGGCACATGAGAATTATTAGAATTTGGCATATTCTGTCCCATGCTGGCTTTGAAACAGATACATGTGATACATGTCTCCAATGTATTAACAGATTATAGAAACACCTCAATAACTTCATTTCTATTTGACACTCGGGGATTTTGCGAGAAAGTATTTTTATTGGTGTGACGTCATAAATCATTGCTCTTTTTATTGACACAAGACAGTTGTACATCGATTAACACAGCCCCCGCCCCCCTTACTGCTTCTTGTTTGTGTGTTTGTGTGTGCGTGCGTGTATGTGTGTATTCAATTATAGGCCCAAAGACAGACACATATAGCAAGAGAGTGGGCGGATGGAGAGAAAACAAGAAAAAAAAAAAAATGAAAGAGAGCATTTGTACCCCAGAGGATCTCAGTTGATATACCCCCTAAATAGCAGCCCAGCATCAACCCACAGAGGCCCCATGAAGCTTCAATTATTTACTGTATATAGGGATATATTGCCAATACTGAAAGTACACACTAAGAACATCGAACCTCCAACGTGTAAAATGACTCACTCTGCAGGTTTCCAATGAGCTGGGTTTATTAGACAAAGGCAATGTCACAAAAACAACACATTGCAACATGTGTAATGGAAATGGCAGTTATAAGAGACATTTTCTAAAGATCGACAACGTTTGAATCTGTTCAACAGGGTTGGACTTTTGGATTTTGTCTAACTTTCTTTACTGCAACAGATGATGAAGGAAACTGTGTCTTTGAATAAATGATGGTCGCCATATCATGTTGATGGTACGTGAGGTCATCACTAAGGAGAAACCTCCCCATGTTGTTGTAAATGCTTGCTGCTTCTTTGCAGGACTTTTATTTGATTTATTTAACCTTTATTTAACTAGGCAAGTCAATTAGGAACTCATTCTTATTTACAATGACGGCCGACACAGGCCAGGGGACAAGGATTGTTCTGACCTTCAGGATTACCTGAATTGCTTTGCATTGCTTTTCTGGTCAATTGGATGCAAGTTTCACCATCCAATTATTTCAGATATACAGGAGTGCAAGTAGCACCATGGCGATACTTTGGCACATGAGAATTATTAGAATATGGCAAATTCTGTCCATGCTGGCTTTGAAACAGATAAATGGGATACAGACTGTCTCCAATATATTAACTGATTCACTTTTCTGAATCAGAGGGGTTGGGAAAAAATTCAGTTGTACAACTGACTAGGTGTCCCATTTCCCCTTTCAATTGAAAGACATTGCAGCAGGCATTTGTTGCATCTATTTTTCTATGCCAACTTTCTAAATGTCTACAATACTCTTCCTGGAGAATGTTATTGAGCTTTGAGGCTTATCCTATGAAAATATGAACTAGTCAAGAATGACTGATTTATTCTGCTTTGCTTTGAAGATTGATCATATTCCTAGAAACAGAGTGAAAGTTTCAGGCAGTTTCTCCATCCCTTCCTGGGAGACCACATAGGGGAAGCACATTATTGTTCTAGTCCAGCACCGACACACCAGAGTCAACAAATCAAGGTCTGGTTGATTCATTGAAAAGTTGATTCAGGTGTTTTAGTGTTGGTCTAAAACAACTATGGACTGCCCTGTGTGATCCCCAGGAATGGATCGAAAAACACAAGTCTCGGATTTGAAACCACAATTCCGTTCTGTCTCACAGTACACTGTAGTTCTACCATACATTTTCCTCCCTTGAACATAGTTTGTGTGTGTGTGTGTGTGTGTGTGTGTGTGTGTGTGTGTGTGTGTGTGTGTGTGTGTGTGTGTGTGTGTGTGTGTGTGTGTGTGTGTGTGTGTGTGTGTGTTTCCTCACTGACTTCAAGCCTCCATTATTAGATAGTTTCTCTTCTGGTTTATATCTGCATATAATTATGCATGCTTCATTTCTCTCTAATAGAGAGCTAATTCTCATTCTCACACACACACGCACGCGAGCACACACACAGAGAAACACACATACACACAAAAGAGTCAAATCCCATATTTAAGATATTCAGCAGTATGTTTAAGACAACAGTAAGTTGTAGATCAGGCTACACACATTATGTGATTCTGCATGGGTTAGTGGAGCGGGATTTGTGCATTATTGCATTAAACATCTGTGAGTGATATTTTCCTTGCAGATGTTTTACATCCTTTAATTTTCTACTTAAAAATAATAGTTTTTTT
>NC_034175.2:65510591-65520591 GCF_002021735.2 Oncorhynchus kisutch | reverse complement strand
TAACATGTTCTGCAGCGATACACCATCCCATCTGGTTTGCGCTTAGTGAGACAATAATTTATTTTTCAAAAGGACAATTACCCAAAACATACCTCCAGGCTGTGTAAGGGATATTTGACCAAGGAGAGTGATGGAGTGCTGCATCAGATGACCAGGCCTCCACAATCACCCGACCTCAACCCAATTGAGATGGTTTGGTATGAGTTGGACTGCAGAGTGAAAGAAAAGCAGCCAACAAGTGCTCAGCATATGTGGGAACTCCTTCAAAACTGTTGGAAAAGCATTCCTCATAAAGCTGGTTGAGAAAATGCCAAGAGTGTGCAAAGCTGTCATCAAGGCAAAGGGTGGCTACTTTGAAGAATCAAAAATATCAAATATATTTTGATTTGTTTGTCACTTTTTTGGTTACTACATGATTCCATATGTGCTATTTCTTCACTATTATTCTACAATGTAGAAAATACTACAAATAAAGAAAAACCCTGGAAGGAGTAGGTGTGTCCACACTTTTGACCTTCCCTCTATAGAAAGCTGTTATTATAAATGTGATATGGAAGAATAGAAAGGTATTGTAGGCCTATTTCCCAAGGAGAGAGTTTCTGTGTGAGACTCCACTATGGTAATGGCCATCTGTTGCCAGTGCAGCAGTGCAGTAAACTACCTCTGATGGTCAAACAGGAGGCAGTGTACCACACACACACACACACACACACACACACACACACACACACACACACACACACACACACACACACACACACACACACACACACACACACACACACACACACACACACACACACAACACACACACACACACACACACACACACACACACAGACACACACACACACACACAGACACACACACACACACACACACACACACACACACACACACACACACACACACACACACACACACACACACACACACACACACACACACACAGACACACACACACACACACACACACAGACACACACACACACACACACACACACACACACACACTGAGACACAGATGCACTCATAGACACAGGCACACACAAACGTGCACACAGACACACACACACTAGTGTTATTCTATTGTAGATGATCATTTAACAAAGGCCTGCCGAGTCTCGTCTGTGAACCACAATTACTGTCTTCATATTCACAACAAAGCTGGTGCAGAGAACAGACATCCTACAGAGAACAGACATCCTACAGAGAACAGACATCCTACAGAGAACAGACATCCTACAGAGAACAGACATCCTACAGAGAACAGACATCCTACAGAGAACAGACATCCTACAGAGAACAGACATCCTACAGAGAACAGACATCCTACAGAGAACAGACATCCTACAGAGAACAGACATCCTACAGAGAACAGACATCCTACAGACATCATGTGTTCCTCAGGAAACATAGACATCATTCACAAAATACTGAAAAAACATATTTTTACATTTTGCCGATATGTGACTTCAGATCTCTTGCTAATATTACAGAATCTCTGCAATGCTCGTCTTTTCCATCGGCACAAAGCATGCTATGCCATTATAAATCTCTTTGATATTTGCATAGCACTTGAAACGAATGAAAATCAGAAGGAAAGAGGAAAGGGGGATACCTAGTCACTTGTCCAACTGAATGTATTCAACTGAAAATTGTCTAAGGGACTAGAGTCTCAAACTTTATTAGTTGAATGTAGGTATGAGACAGCCATTGAGATCGATATCCCTGAGATATCACTGTATTAGCACAAAGAGCAGAGATTAACATGGGATATAAACAAGTCAATACCCACAATAGCCTTTTATATTATATGGGAAATGATGCCTTAGCTCCAGCTCTTACATGTACATTTGAGTAGCAGAGGCCTTATTTTTGATATATTAAGATTTTAATAATAATAACGTTAGATAAAGCAATAATTGTTATCCTAACATGTCTTATTATGTGTTATTGAAAATGTAAACAGTAGACCTACGATGGAATTATTGAGAAAGAATCATTGAAAATGGTCTTAATTTCAACATTGCCACACTTTTTTCCAAATATAACTCTTTACCCTTGTTCTTTATCTGATAAACTCAAAAGAGCAAGGGAGCCAGCACTATGTAAAAGCTGAATAAGCTAAATCTGTTTCAGCCCGGGGCGCCCAGTGTCAGACACCTCCAGGTAACCTGATAAGGGCTGCTGTGAGTGACAGGCGGAAGATGAGGGCTGCTAGTGCTTTTCTCCACAAAAGTTTCCACCAGTTAAAAAAAGCATATGGTGAACTATATTCAATACGAACGCAATGTAAAGATAATCTAATGATAATGATATAGACAAAATGCTGTGATAGACATGGCTGTTATATATACAGGATATATTTACATGCACAATCTGAAATATCCTGATGTTAATTGGATATTTTGGGGGATTTGTGGCTCAGATATTTTGGGGGATTGTGGCTCACATAAATTGTAAAATATTGGCCTTGACTTCAACACATCACTGTGTTACTTGTTTTATTATTAGGTAAGGCTGATACTTATTTTCAATTGAAGGTGCATTATTTACATTTCCCACTCTCTCCAAACTCTCCTTCTATCTCTCTTCTCCCCAACCATCTTCTCCCCTTTCTGTCCTCCAACAGTCCTTGTCACCATCACACTTATTCTCTATCTTAGAGTGCTGCAATGGTTGCAGTATGTTGGTTGTGGTATAGTGGATGGAGTGTGGTGGTTGTGGTATGGTGGTTGGGTATGGTAATTGGAGTATGGTATGGTGGTAATGTATGGTGGTTGGGGAATGATGGTAATGTATTGTGGCTGGGGTATGGTGGTTGGAGTATGGTGGTTGGAATATGGTGGTTGTGGTATGGTGGTTGGAGTATGGTGGTTAGAGTATGGTAGGTGTGGTATGGTGGTTGGGTATGGTGATTGGAGTATGGTGGTTGGAGTATGGGGGTTGTGGTATGGTGGTAATATATGGTGGTTGGAGTATGGTGGTTGGAGTATGGGGGTTGTGGTATGGTGGTAGTATATGGTGGTTGGAGTATGGTGGTTGTGGTAGGGTGGTAATGTATGGTGGTTGGAGTATGGTAATTGGGGTATGGTGGTTGGAGTATGGGGGTTGTGGTATGGTGGTAATATATGGTGGTTGGAGTATGGTGGTTGTGGTAGGGTGGTAATGTATGGTGGTTTGAGTATGGTGGTTAGAGTATGCTGGTTGGAGTATGGTGGACTCAATTTAACCTTGCGCAATACCCTAGATGCAGTTGCACCCCTAAAAACTAAAAACATTTCTCATAAGAAACTAGCTCCCTTGGTACACAGAAAATACCCGAGCTCTGAAGCAAGCTTCCAGAAAATTGGAACGGAAATGGCGCCACACCAAACTGGAAGTCTTCCGACTAGCTTGGAAAGACAGCACCGTGCAGTACCGAAGAGCCCTTACTGCTGCTCGATCATCCTATTTTTCTAACTTAATTGAGGAAAATAAGAACAATCCGAAATTCCTTTTTGATACTCTCGCAAAGCTAACTAAAAAGCAGCATTCCCCAAGAGAGGATGGCTTTCACTTTAGCAGTGATAAATTCATGAACTTCTTTGAGGAAAAGATTATGATTATTAGAAAGAAAATTACGGACTCCTCTTTAAATCTGCGTAGTCCTTCAAAGCTCAGTTGTCCTGAGTCTGCACAACTCTGCCAGAACCTAGGATCAAGAGAGACGCTCAAGTGTTTTAGTACTATATCTCTTGACACAATGATGAAAATAATCATGGCCTCTAAACCTTCAAGCTGCATACTGGACCCTATTCCAACTAACCTACTGAAAGAGCTGCTTCCTGTGCTTGGCCCTCCTATGTTGAACATAATAAACGGCTCTCTATCCACCGGATGTGTACCAAACTCACTAAAAGTGGCAGTAATAAAGCCTCTCTTGAAAAAGCCAAACCTTGACCCAGAAAATATAAAAAACTATCGGCCTATATCGAATATTCCATTCCTCTCAAAAATTTTTGAAAAGGCTGTTGCGCAGCAACTCACTGCCTTCCTGAAGACAAACAATGTACACGAAATGCTTCAGTCTGGTTTTAGACCCCATCATAGCACTGAGACTGCACTTGTGAAGGTGGTAAATGACATTTTAATGGCATCGGACGGAGGCTCTGCATCTGTCCTGGTGCTCCTAGACCTTAGTGCTGCTTTTGATACCATCGATCACCACATTCTTTTGGAGAGATTGGAAACCCAAATTGGTCTACACGGACAAGTTCTGGCCTGGTTTAGATCTTATCTGTCGGAAAGATATCAGTTTGTCTCTGTGAATGGTTTGTCCTCTGACAAATCAACTGTAAATTTCGGTGTTCCTCAAGGTTCCGTTTTAGGACCTCTATTGTTTTCACTATATATTTGACCTATTGGGGATGTTATTCGAAAACATAATGTTAACTTTCACTGCTATGCGGATGACACACAGCTGTACATTTCAATGAAACATGGTGAAGCCCCAAAATTGCCCTTGCGAGAAGCATGTGTTTCAGACATAAGGAAGTGGATGGCTGCAAACTTTCTACTTTTAAATTCGGACAGAGATGCTTGTTCTAGGTCCCAAGAAACAAAGAGATCTTCTGTTGAATCTGACAATTAATCTTAATGGTTGTACAGTCATCTCAAATAAAACTGTAAAGGACCTCGGCGTTACTCTGGACCCTGATCTCTCTTTTGAAGAACATATCAAGACCATTTCAAGGACAGCTTTTTTCCATCTACGTAACATTGCAAAAATCAGAAACTTTCTGTTCAAAAATGATGCAGAAAAATTCATCCATGCTTTTGTCACTTCTAGGTTAGACTACTGCAATGCTCTACTTTCCGGCTACCCGGATAAAGCACTAAATAAACTTCAGTTAGTGCTAAATACGGCTGCTAGAATCCTGACTAGAACCAACCAATTTGATCATATTACTCCAGTGCTAGCCTCCCTACGCTGGCTTCCTGTCAAAGCAAGGGCTGATTTCAAGGTTTTACTGCTAACCTACAAAGCATTACATGGGCTTGCTCCTACCTATCTCTCTGATTTGGTCCTGCCGTACATATCTACACGTACGCTACGGTCACAAGACGCAGGCCTCCTAATTGTCCCTAGAATTTCTAAGCAAACAGCTGGAGGCAGGGCTTTCTCCTATAGAGCTCCATTTTTATGGAACGGTCTGCCTACCCATGTCAGAGACGCAAACTCGGTCTCAACCTTTAAGTCTTTACTGAAGACTCATCTCTTCAGTGGGTCATATGATTGAGTGTAGTCTGGCCCAGGAGTGGGAAGGTGAACAGAAAGGCTCTGGAGCAACGAACCGCCTTTGCTGTCTCTGCCTGGCCGGTTCCCCTCTTTCCACTGGGATTCTCTGCCTCTAACCCTATTACAGGGGCTGAGTCACTGGCTTACTGGGGCTCTCTCATGCTGTCCCTGGAAGGGGTGCGTCACCTGAGTGGGTTGATTCACTGATGTGGTCATCCTGTCTGCGCCCCCCCTTGGGTTGTACCATGGCGGAGATCTTTGTGGGCTATACTCAGCCTTGTCTCAGGATGGTAAGTTGGTGGTTGAAGATATCCCTCTAGTGGTGTGGGGGCTGTGATTTGGCAAAGTGGGTGGCGTTATATCCTTCCTGTTTTGCCCTGTCCGGGGGTGTCCTCGGATGGGGCCACAGTGTCTCCTGACCCCTCCTGTCTCAGCCTCCAGTATTTATGCTGCAGTAGTTTATGTGTCGGGGGGCTAGGGTCAGTTTGTTATATCTGGAGTACTTCTCCTGTCCTATTCGGTGTCCTGTGTGAATCTAAGTGTGCGTTCTCTAATTCTCTCCTTCTCTCTTTCTTTCTCTCTCTCGGAGGACCTGAGCCCTATGTCACGAACCGGCTCAAAGCCCGTAACAAAAGGGAGACAACGTGGAGATAAGGCGTAACAAAATACAGTGCCTTGCGAAAGTATTCGGCCCCCTTGAACTTTGCGACCTTTTTCCACATTTCAGGCTTCAAACATAAAGATATAAAACTGTATAGAGGAATGGGAAAAAATGTCAGTCTCTCGATGTGCAAAACTGATAGAGACATACCCCAAGCGACTTACAGCTGTAATCGCAGCAAAAGGTGGCGCTACAAAGTATTAACTTAAGGGGGCTGAATAATTTTGCACGCCCAATTTTTCAGTTTTTGATTTGTTAAAAAAGTTTGAAATATCCAATAAATGTCGTTCCACTTCATGATTGTGTCCCACTTGTTGTTGATTCTTCACAAAAAAATACAGTTTTATATCTTTATGTTTGAAGCCTGAAATGTGGCAAAAGGTCGCAAGGTTCAAGGGGGCCGAATACTTTCGCAAGGCACTGTATATATTTATTAACTAAAGCAACTAAGGAAAATATACAATGGTGTGTGTAATCAGTAATCAGTAGTGTAAGTGAGTGTTTTGCATGCATGAATGTGATAATGCAGGGTGTTGAAAGATGTTGTCGCAAACAACCCAAAAACCACCAAGAAACACAACTAAATCCATAAAGGTGTCTGCATGGAGAGAGTCTCCTCCATGAATGGGGAAGTGGTGTATTTATCCTGGGAGACACCGGGCCGAGGTGTTTCCCATGTAGCTGACGACCCTCCCAACTCCACCCACCAGCATCCTAATAAGGAAATAACAGAGAGAGAATACGGCAGACAGAGTGGGAGGGTCGTCACACCTAGGACCATGCCCCAGGACTACCTGACATGATGACTCCTTGCTGTCCCCAGTCCACCTGGCCGTGCTGCTGCTCCAGTTTCAACTGTTCTGCCTTATTGTAATTCGACCATGCTGGTCATTTATGAACATTTATCAACATCTTGGCCATGTTCTGTTATAATCTCCACCCGCACAGCCAGAAGAGGAAATAAATACAAAATAAATACATTTGATTTGATTTGGTTGTGGTATGGTGGTAATGTATGGTGGTTGGGTATGGTGATTGGAGTATGGTGGTTGGGTATGGTGGTTGGAGTATGTCGGCTGTGTTATGGTGGTAATGTATGGAGGTAATGTATGATGGTAATGTATGGTGGTTGGGGTATGGTGGTAATGTATGGTGGTAATGCATTGTGGTTGGGGTATGGTGGTAATGTATGGTGGTTGGGGTATGGTGGTTGTGTTATGGTGGTTGTAGTATGGTGGTAATGTGTGGTGGTTGTGGTATGGGAGCAGTGTTTATAGTTAGATGTTAATGTATGGTGGTTGTGGTATGGTGGTTGTGGTGTGGTGTGGTGGTTGTGGTATGGTGGTTGTGGTATGGTGGTTGTGGTATGGTGGTAATATATGGTCGTTGGGGTATGGTGGTAATGTGTGGTGGTAATGTGTAGTGGTAATGTATGGTGGTTGTGGTATGGTGGTAATATATGGTCGTTGGGGTATGGTGGTAATGTGTGGTGGTAATGTGTGGTGGTAATGTGTGGTGGTAATGTGTGGTGGTTGGGTTACACATGAGTTACACATGCTTTCATCAGATCCTGGGTATGTGTGTCTGTGTGTCTCAGTGTTTCTCTGTGTCTCTGTGTCTGTCTGTCTCTGTGTCTATATGTTTATCTGTGTCTCTGTGTCTATATGTTTCTCTGTGTCTCTGTGTCTATATGTTTCTCTTTGTCTCTGTGTCTATATGTTTATCTGTGTCTCTGTGTCTATATGTTTCTCTGTGTCTCTGTGTCTATATGTTTCTCTTTGTCTCTGTGTCTATATGTTTCTCTGTGTCTCTGTGTCTCTGTGTCTATATGTTTATCTGTGTCTCTGTGTCTATATGTTTCTCTGTGTCTCTGTGTCTATATGTTTCTCTTTGTCTCTGTGTCTCTGTGTCTATATTTTTCTCTGTGTCTCTGTGTCCCACTGTTTCTCTGTGTCTCTGTGTCTCTGTGTCTATATGTTTCTCTGTGTCTCTGTGTCTCTGTGTCTATATGTTTCTCTTTGTCTCTGTGTCTATATGTTTCTCTGTGTCTCTGTGTCTCTGTGTCCCACTGTTTCTCTGTGTCTCTGTGTCTATATATTTCTCTTTGTCTCTGTGTCTCTGTGTCTATATGTTTCTCTTTGTCTCTGTGTCTCTGTGTATCTGTGTCTATATGTTTCTCTGTGTCTCTGTGTATCTGTGTCTATATGTTTCTCTGTGTCTATATGTTTATCTGTGTCTCTGTGTCTCTGTGTCTATATGTTTATCTGTGTCTCTGTGTCTATATGTTTCTCTGTGTCTCTGTGTCTACATGTTTCTCTGTGTCTCTGTGTCTATATGTTTCTCTTTGTCTCTGTGTCTTCTGTGTCTATATGTGTCTCTGTGTCTCTGTGTCTATATGTTTATCTTTGTCTGTTTGTCTCTGTGTCTCTGTGTCTATATGTTTCTCTGTGTCTCTGTGTCTCTGTGTCTCTGTGTCTATATGTTTCTCTGTGTCTCTGTGTCTCTGTGTCTATATGTTTATCTGTATCTCTGTGTCTCTGTGTCTATATGTTTCTCTGTATCTCTGTGTCTCTGTGTCTATATGTTTCTCTTTGTCTCTGTGTCTTCTGTGTCTATATGTGTCTATATGTGTCTCTGTTTCTCTGTGTCTCTGTGTCTCTGTGTCTCTGTGTCTATATGTTTATCTGTGTCTCTGTGTCTCTGTGTCTATATGGTTCTCTGTGTCTCTGTGTCTCTGTGTCTATATGTTTCTCTTTGTCTCTGTGTCTTCTGTGTCTATATGTGTCTCTGTGTCTCTGTGTCTCTGTGTCTATATGTTTCTCTGTGTCTCTGTGTCTATATGTTTCTCTTTGTCTCTGTGTCTTCTGTGTCTATATGTGTCGCTGTGTCTCTGTGTCAATATGTGTCTCTGTGGCTCTGTGTCTATATGTGTATCTGTGTCTCTGTGTCTATATGTGTCTCTGTGTCTATATGTGTCTATGTGTCTCTGTGTCTCTGTGTCTATATGTTTCTCTGTGTCTCTGTGTCTCTGTGTGTCTATATGTGTCTCTGTGTTTCTGTGTCTCTGTGTCTCTGTGTCTACGTGTCTCTGTGTCTATATGTTTCTCTGTGTCTCTTTGTCTCTGTGTCTCTGTGTCTATATGTTTCTCTGTGTCTCTGTCTCTCTGTCTCTCTGTCTCTCTGTCTCTCTGTCTCTCTGTGTCTCTGTGTCTCTGTGTCTCTGTGTCTCATCCTCCTTCACCTCCCAACCCCCCATACCCCCTCAACCCTCTATGCTCTCCCCCTCGCCTACTACCTACCCCCTCAACCCTCTTTTCTCTCCCCCCTCGCCTCCTCCCTACATCCTCCCTGTACCATTGCAACCTGTGTGTCTCCATACCCCCATCTCCTTATGTAAACTGGAAAGAAAGGGGGGGAATTTTCTGCTTCTCAACGAGAGTAAAGGTGAGTTAAGGTTAGGTGAGGTAATTCTGAGCAGTATAAAAAAACAAGACAGTCTGTGAATTATAAATGATAAGTAGCAGGCCAGGGAGAAGAAGGAGAGAAGAAGAGAGAGAAGAGAAGAGAGAGGAGAAGAGAGAGAGGAGAAAATAGAGAGGAGAAGAGAGAGAAGATAAGACAGAGAGGAGGAGAGAGAGGAGAAGAGGAGAGAGGAGAATAGGAGAGAGAGCAGAGAGAGGAGAAGGGGAGAGAGGAGAAGAGGAGAGAGGAGAAGCGACAAGGGAGAAGAGAGAGAGGAGAAGAGGAGAGAGGAGAAGAGAAGGGGAGAGAGAGGAGAAGAGAGAGAGGAGAAGGGGAGAGAGAGGAGAAGAGAGAGAGGAGAAGAGGAGAGAGGACAAGAAGGAGAGAAGAAGTGAGACAGGATAAGTGAGAGAGGAGAAGAGAAAGAGAGCAGAGAGTATGGAGGGAGGGTGTTAGGGAGTGCCACTCTCCTCTAGGTAAACATACCCAGCATTCCTCAGCTCTAACGCGCACAATTCTGCATACATAATAGCTGTAGTTACATAACTAAGTAGGTTACTGGTACATCAATAATTTGTGTTTCACACTCAGCT
>NC_034175.2:65503091-65505591 GCF_002021735.2 Oncorhynchus kisutch | reverse complement strand
GTACATTAATTAATGCGTTAATTTATTTTATGTTAATTAAATGTTCTGTGAAATTGGAGGAATCTGCAGAGAATTTCACAGGGTGAACTCTTAGGGCCCTTGGACAAGGTCGATGTGGTTTACTATGATTCAAAATGCACTGAGATACCGTAGCGCGAGAGCCTGGCAACCCTGGATCCACATGATATTGGGGAACATATCAAATCAATCAAATCAAATTGTATTTGTCACGAACACATGGTTAGCAGATGTTATTGGTCACATACACATGGTTAGCAGATGTTATTGGTCACATACACATGGTTAGCAGATGTTAATGGTCACATACACATGGTTAGCAAATGGTAATGCGAGTGTAGTGAAATGCTTGTGCTTCTAGTTCCGACAGTGCAGTAATCTCTAGCAAGTAATCTAACAATTCCACAACAACTACCTAATACAAACCAATCTAAAGGGATGGAATAAGAATATGTACACATAAATATATGAATGAGCAATGACTGAGTGGCATAGGCAAGATGCAATAGATGGTATAAGATACAGTATATATGAGATGAATAATGTTAGATATGTAAACATTATTAAAGTGACTAGTGATCAATTTATTAAAGTGGCCAATGATTTGAGTCTGTATGTAGGCAGCAGCCTCTCTGTGTAGTGATGGCTGTTTAACAGTCTGATGGCCTTGAGACAGAAGCTGTTTTTCAGTCTTTCGATCCAAGCTTTGATGCACCTGTACTGACCTCGCCTTCTGGATAGTTGCTGAGTGAAAAGCAGTGGCTCGGGTGGTTATTGTCCTTGATTATCTTTTTGGCCTTCCTGAGACATGGGGTGCTGTAGGTGTCCTGGAGGGCAGGTAGTTTGCCCCCGGTGATGCGTTGTGCAGAACACACCACCCTCTGGAGAGCCGTGCATTTGAGGGAGGTGCAGTTGCCGTACCAGGTGGTGATACAGCCCGATAGGATGCTCTCAATTGTGCATCTGTAAAAGTTTGTCAGGGTTTTAGGTGACAAGCCACATTTCTTTAGCCTTCTTCACCACGCTGTCTGTGCGGGTGGACCATTTCAGTTTGTCTGTGATGTGTACGCCGAGGAACTTTACACCTTCTCCACTGCGGCCCGTCAATGTGGATAGAGGGGTGCTCCCTCTGCTGTTTTCTGAAGTCCACGATCATCTCCTTTGTTTTGTTGGTGTTCAGTGAGAGGTTATTTTACAGACACCACACTCTGAGTGCCCTCATCTCCTCCCTGTAGGCTGTCTCGTCATCGTTGGTAATCAAGCCCACTACTGTTGTGTCATTTGCAAACTTGATGGAGGGTGCTGAGCGCACACCCTGGTGGGGCCCCATTGTTGAGGATCAGCGAAGTGGAGATGTTGTTTCCTACCTTTACCACCTGGAGGGCGGCCCGTCAGAATGTCCAGGACCCAATTGCACATGGCGGGGTTGAGACCCAGGGCCTCAAGCTTAATGATGAGCTTGGAGGGTACTATGGTGTTGAATGCTGAGCTGTAGTCGATGAACAGCATTCTTATTCCTCTTATCCAGGTGGGCTAGGTCAGTGTGCAGTATGATGGCGATTGCATCGCCTGTGGACCTATTGGGGTGGTATGCAAACTGAAGTGGGTCTAGGGCAGCAGGTAAGGTGGAAGTGATATGATCCTTGACTAGTCTCTCAAAGCACTTCATGATGACAGAAGTGAGTGCTACGGGGCGGTAGTCATTTAGTTCAGTTATCTTTGCCTTCTTGGGTACAGGAAAACTGGTGGCCATCTTGAAGCATGTGGGGACAGCAGACTGGGATAGGGAGCATTTGAATATATCCATAAACACACCAGCCAGCTGGTCTGCGCATGCTCTGAGGACGCAGCTAGGGATGCCGTATGGGCCGGCAGCCTTGCGATGGTTAACACGTTTATATGTCTTACTCATGTCGGCTATGAAGAAGGAGGGGGGGAGGGGGCGCAGTCCTTGGTAGCAGGCTGCATAGGTGGCACTGTATTATCCTCAAAGTGGAAATAAGGTATTTAGTTTGTCTGGAAGCAAGACGTCAGTGTCCATGACGTGTCTGGTTTTCTTTTTGTAGTCCGTAATTGTCTGTAGATCCTGCCACATACGTCTCGTGTCTGAGCCGTTGAATTGTTTATATTCGGCCATATTCCCTGTCCTCTTTCCATGGTTAAATGCGATGGTTCGTGCTTTCTGTTTTGTGTGAATGCCTCCATCTATCCACGGTTTCTGGTTATGGTAGTTTTTAACTTCGGGACCAGTGTCCCTTTCACGGGATGGTTGAGCTAACGTAGGCTAATGCGATTAGTATGAGGTTGTAAGTAACAAGAACATTTCCCAGGACAGAGACATAACTGATATTGGCAGAAAGCTTAAATTCTTGTTAACCTAACTGCACTGTCCAATTTACAGTAGCTATTACTGTGAAATAATACCATGCTATTGTTTGAGGGGAGTCACAATTTTGAACATGAAAAGTTAAACAAATTAGGC
>NC_034175.2:65445591-65493091 GCF_002021735.2 Oncorhynchus kisutch | reverse complement strand
CATGTCTGCCTACGGCGGCCTTTCTCAATAGCAAGGCTATGCTCACTGAGTCTGTACATAGTCAAGGCTTTCCTTAATTTTGGGTCAGTCACAGTGGTCAGGTATTCTGCCGCTGTGTACTCTCTGTGTAGGGCCAAATAGCATTCTAGTTTGCTCTGTTTTTTTGTTAATTCTTTCCAATGTGTTAAGTAGTTATCTTTTTGTTTTCTCATGATTTGGTTGGGTCTAATTGTGCTGCTGTCCTGGGGCTCTGTAGTGTGTGTTTGTGTTTGTGAACAGAGCCCCAGGACCAGCTTGCTTAGGGGACTCTTCTCCAGGTTCATCTCTCTGTAGGTGATGGCTTTGTTATGGAAGGTTTGTGAATCGCTTCCTTTTAGGTGGTTGTAGAATTTAACAGCTCTTTTCTGGATTTTGATAATTAGTGGGTATCGGCCTAATTCTCTCTCTGTCTCTCTCTCTCTGTCTCTGTCTCTCTCTCTCTCTCTCTCTCTCTCTCTCTCTCTCTCTCTCTCTCTCTCTCTCTCTCTGTCTCTCTCTCTCTCTCTCTCTCTGTCTCTGTCTCTGTCTCTGTCTCTGTCTCTGTCTCTGTCTCTGTCTCTCTCTCTCTCTCTCTCTCTCTCTCTCAATTAAATTTTCAATTCAAGGGCTTTATTGGCATGGGAAACATGTGTTAAGCAAGTGAGGTAGATAATATATCAAGTGAATATATAAAGGGAAATAAACAATAAAAATTAACCGTAAACATTACACTCACAGAAGTTTCAAAACAATAAAGACATTACAAATGTCATATTATATATATACAGTGTTTTAACAATGTACAAATGGTGAAGGACACAAGATAAAATGAATAAGCATAAATATGGGTTGTATTTACAATGGTGTGTGTTTTTCACTGGTTGACCTTTTCTCGTGGCAACAGGTCACAAATCTTGCTGCTGTGATGGCACACTGTGGAATTTCACCCAGTAGATATGGGAGTTTTTCAAAATTGGATTTGTTTTCCAATTCTTTGTGGATCTGTGTAATCTGAGGGAAATATGTCTCTCTAATATGGTCATACATTGGGCAGGAGGTTAGGAAGTGCAGCTCAGTTTCCACCTAATTTTGTGGGCAGTGAGCTCATAGCCTGTCTTCTCTTGAGAGCCATGTCTGCCTACGGCGGCCTTTCTCAATAGCAAGGCTATGCTCACTGAGTATATACATAGTCAAAGCTTTCCTTAATCTCTCTCTCTCTCTCTCTCTCTCTCTCTCTCTCTCTCTCTCTCTCTCTCTCTCTCTCTCTCTCTCTCTGTCTCTCTCTCTTCTCTCTCTCTCTGTCTCTGTCTCTGTCTCTGTCTCTGTCTCTGTCTCTGTCTCTGTCTCTGTCTCTGTCTCTGTCTCTGTCTCTGTCTCTCTCTCTCTCTCTCTCTCTCTCTCTCTCTCTCACTCTGTCTCTGTCTCTGTCTCTGTCTCTGTCTCTGTCTCTCTCTCTCTATCTCTCTCTCTCTCTGTCTCTCTCTCTCTCTCTCTCTCTCTCTCTGTCTCTCTCTCTCTCTCTGTGTCTCTCTCTCCTAGTCCAAATTACATCAGGACCTGCATTATGAGCAGTTACGTCTTCATAAGCCTCCCAGCTAGCACTTTTGGTTTCTTGGAAGTTGTGGGAATATACGTTTTTGGTCACATAGATTGTGGGAACGAAGCCATACCCCGGTGATGCGTTGTGAGGTCTGTCTCTGTCTCTCTCTCTCTCTTTTTTAAAATAACTTCCTTAAAACGTTCATTGAATGTTTCAATAAGACTTCTAATGACAGTGCTAGCTTATGTTGGGTTCACTTCTAATGACAGTGCTAGCTTATGTTGGGTTCACTTCTAATGACAGTGCTAGCTTATGTTGGGTTCACTTCTAATGACAGTGCTAGCTTATGCTGGGTTCACTTCTAATGACAGTGCTAGCTTATGTTGGGTTCACTTCTAATGACAGTGCTAGCTTATGTTGGGTTCACTTCTAATGACAGTGCTAGCTTATGTTGGGTTCACTTCTAATGACAGTGCTAGCTTATGTTGGGTTCACTTCTAATGACAGTGCTAGCTTATGTTGGGTTCACTTCTAATGACAGTGCTAGCTTATGTTGGGTTCACTTCTAATGACAGTGCTAGCTTATGTTGGGTTCACTTCTAATGACAGTGCTAGCTTATGTTGGGTTCACTTCTAATGACAGTGCTAGCTTATGTTGGGTTCACTTCTAATGACAGTGCTAGCTTATGTTGGGTTCACTTCTAATGACAGTGCTAGCTTATGTTGGGTTCACTTCTAATGACAGTGCTAGCTTATGTTGGGTTCACTTCTAATGACAGTGCTAGCTTATGTTGGGTTCACTTCTAATGACAGTGCTAGCTTATGTTGGGTTCACTTCTAATGACAGTGCTAGCTTATGTTGGGTTCACTTCTAATGACAGTGCTAGCTTATGTTGGGTTCACTTCTAATGACAGTGCTAGCTTATGTTGGGTTCACTTCTAATGACAGTGCTAGCTTATGTTGGGTTCACTTCTAATGACAGTGCTAGCTTATGTTGGGTTCACTTCTAATGACAGTGCTAGCTTATGTTGGGTTCACTTCTAATGACAGTGCTAGTTTATGTTGGGTTCACTTCTAATGACAGTGCTAGCTTATGTTGGGTTCACTTCTAATGACAGTGCTAGCTTATGTTGGGTTCACTTCTAATGACAGTGCTAGCTTATGTTGGGTTCACTTCTAATGACAGTGCTAGCTTATGTTGGGTTAACTTTTCATGACAGTGCTAGCTTATGTTGGGTTAACTTTTCATGACAGTGCTAGCTTATGTTGGGTTCACTTCTAATGACAGTGCTAGCTTATGTTGGGTTAACTTTTCATGACAGTGCTAGCTTATGTTGGGTTCACTTCTAATGACAGTGCTAGCTTATGTTGGGTTAACTTTTCATGACAGTGCTAGCTTATGTTGGGTTAACTTTTCATGACAGTGCTAGCTTATGTTGGGTTCACTTCTAATGACAGTGCTAGCTTATGTTGGGTTCACTTTTTTGATCTCCAAGCACAGATACAGTAAGAAACCGGAAATGTATTTACTTCCAGTATTAATCATGCATTATTTCTTACATTTTTATTGTGACACAGCAGTGAGATTCAAACTTATGATCTTCTGTTCTATGTCCCTGGAACTCTTCCACTGCTTGTGGGTATATGCGTGGGTATGTGTCTGTGCATATAAATGGGAGAATGAAGGAGGGTGAATATGTATAGGAGGGCGGGAGAGACTGGGTGTGTGGAGGCATAGTGTAAATGTTGTGTGTGAATGAAGAATAATGGATGAGTTCGTAGATGTATAAAGGGGTGTAAACGTGTTTGCGAAGAAGGGAGGGGGAGACGGATGTTGGAATAAACTGGGCCTGGGTGGGTAAGGGAGGGGGAGACGGATGTTGGGATAAACTGGGCCTGGGTGGGTAAGGGAGGGGGGAGACGGATGTTGGGATAAACTGGGCCTGGGTGGGTAAGGGAGGGGGAGACGGATGTTGGGATAAACTGGGTAAGGGAAGGCAATAAGCTTGGCTTGGGTGGGGGGGCAAGAGTGGGTAAGGATGGGAGGATGGGACAAGCTTGGCTTTGGGGTCAAGGGGGAGTAAAGATAGGAGGTGGGGATAAGCTTGGTGTGGGTGGGGTCAAGGGGGAGTATAGATAGGAGGTGGGGATAAGCTTGGTGTGGGTGGGGTAAAGGGGGGTGAACATGGAGGGGGTGGTGGAGAGGGATGGATTTGGTTTGGGAGAGAGAGAGAGAAGGAAGGACTTAATCATACTACAATGTAATTGTATTTATATTTTTTTATATCTGGTAAACCCATTAAAAAATAAACAAGACTTCTGGACAGATTAGGAAAGGATGTCGAATCATTATTATTCCTTGTATATCATTACAACTAAGATTAAATGGTGGTTATTGGTGAGAATGGCGAGAGGCTATATCTGGTCGGATTGAGATGGGGTGACTGGGAGGGCATCAAGCACTTCTCTGAGGTGTGCGTGGGGCCTCCACTCATCCCATTTCAGTAGACCCCACCAGCCACTATCATTTATAAGGTAAGACAAACCAACCACAGTACTTAATAAGTGGTAGTCTTTCTTCAAATGTATGTACAATGTATATATCCACAGTTTCTTTTGTACGTTAGGAGAGGAGTCAGAGATAAAAAGGCATAACAAGGTACCTCAAGTACAAATACGTACTTTGCTTATTTTTTTTGGTTAAATATCTGCTCAGCCCTCATGCCCACACACTATATATGTAATGTATACAATAACTATGTATTCATACTATGATCCTCCCATTATATGGAATGCCCACCGCCTTCATATGTATTCTGCTAAAATGTGTCACATGGTTCTTCAATGATAGACGGAACAGATAAGGTTAACTTTGATTATATACAATTAAAGACCAATCAAATCCAACTTTCCACAATGTGCACAGGCTCCATGATGTGAATAAAAAGCATATGGTTCACGAACACTTAAAGAGACTGTCGGCAGATATGTTTTTGTTGTTACAATAGTTACATTTAAAAAAATGAAAAATGTAACATTTAAAGAATAGCTGTGTTGGAGAGGCCTATGCTGCCAGCTAGTGTAGTAACAGCAGAGGTGTAGGCATCCTGATAAATAAGAATACACCATTCTCCATTATATCCCAGCATATGGACCAAGAAGCCAATTTTTTATAATGCTGAATTTTATCTTACATGTGAAAAAAAAATACACATTGGATTTGATTTTATATCCAACCAGGGGCAAATCTCCTGTTTTTAGATATAATTCAAGCTATGTTAGATCAAATCCAGACAGGAAGTATTATTTTAGTAGGTGAACTAAATCATACATTCTATAAAAAAATGTCTTTCCAAAAATGCACTCAACAATTTACTGGGTAATTTTTTAATGACATAATGATATTGGATTATTCTCCTCTTGATGCTACACATCCCTTTAGCGGGATAATTGTCATCAACAACCGCTAAATAGCATAGCACCACATTCACATAATATTACTACAAATATTTATATTCATGAAATCACATGTGCAATATTGCAAAACACTGTTTAGCGTTTTGTTAATCCACCTGTCGTCTCAGATTTTGAAAATATGTTTTACAGCTAAAGCAATCCAAGCTTTAGTTTATCGATCGCCCGACAAAACATTATGTACACTTAGCATTAAGTGGCTTGGTCACGAAAAATCAGAAAAGCAATCAAATGAATCGCTTACCTTTGATGATCTTCGGATGTTTTCACTCACGAGACTCCCAGTTACACAATAAATGTTCCTTTTGTTCCATAAAGATTATTTTTATATCCAAAATACCTCCGTTTGTTTGGCACGTTATGTTCAGAAATCCACAGGAGAGAGCGGTCACGACAACGCAGACAAAAATTCCAAATAATATCCGTAATGTCCACAGAAACATGTCAAACGTTTTTTTATAATCAATCCTCAGGTTGTTTTTAAAATATATAATCAATAAAATATCAAACGCAAATGTCTTTATCAGTAGGAGAGGGAAAGGCAATGGCTGTCCGAACTCTGTTGCGCGAGCAAAACTCATGTGACCACCTGTTATCTTTCTGGCTCATTTTTCAAAATAAAAACCTGCAACTATGTTTGAAGACTGTTGACACCTTGAGGAAGCGATAGGAACGGGAATCTGGTTGATATCCCTTTAAATGGAGCAAAGGGAGGCTATGGAACATGGAGGTTTCAAAATAGAGGCCACTTCCTGGTTTGCTTTTTCTCAGGGTTTCGCCTGCAATATCAGTTCTGTTACACTCACAGACAATATTTTGACAGTTTTGGAAACTTTAGAGTGTTTTCTATCCTAATCTGTCAATGATATGCATATTCTAGGCCGTTTACTTTGGGAAAGATATTTTTCCAAACATAAAAATAGTGCCCCCTAGCTTCAAGAGGTTAATTACACCAATAGAAAATCCAGTTCGCTGTGGGATTTTGAGAAGAAACAGAGTGCATCTTCTGGACCCAAAATGTATTAAATACATACATACTTTTTATTTAAATGACATTACAAATGTAGAAATCGAGGACAGAGAAAAGCTGACCCCCGATATAATTTGGGATGCCTTTAAGGCGTACATTAGGAGAATGACAATCTCATACCCAGCAAAAGTTAAATCTGATTTAGAAATTTAAAATAATGAACAATAAAAATAAATCACTATCTTAGAAAAAGTCCATAAAACATCTTTATGGCACATTTGGTTTCTTGGAAGTTGTGGGAATATACGTTTTTGGTCACATAGATTGTGGGAACGAAGCCATACCCGGTGATGCGTTGTGAGGTCTGTCTCTGTCTCTCTCTCTCTCTTTTTTAAAATAACTTCCTTAAAACGTTCATTGAATGTTTCAATAAGACTTCTAATGACAGTGCTAGCTTATGTTGGGTTCACTTCTAATGACAGTGCTAGCTTATGTTGGGTTCACTTCTAATGACAGTGCTAGCTTATGTTGGGTTCACTTCTAATGACAGTGCTAGCTTATGTTGGGTTCACTTCTAATGACAGTGCTAGCTTATGTTGGGTTCACTTCTAATGACAGTGCTAGCTTATGTTGGGTTCACTTCTAATGACAGTGCTAGCTTATGTTGGGTTCACTTCTAATGACAGTGCTAGCTTATGTTGGGTTCACTTCTAATGACAGTGCTAGCTTATGTTGGGTTCACTTCTAATGACAGTGCTAGCTTATGTTGGGTTCACTTCTAATGACAGTGCTAGCTTATGTTGGGTTCACTTCTAATGACAGTGCTAGCTTATGTTGGGTTCACTTCTAATGACAGTGCTAGCTTATGTTGGGTTCACTTCTAATGACAGTGCTAGCTTATGTTGGGTTCACTTCTAATGACAGTGCTAGCTTATGTTGGGTTCACTTCTAATGACAGTGCTAGCTTATGTTGGGTTCACTTCTAATGACAGTGCTAGCTTATGTTGGGTTCACTTCTAATGACAGTGCTAGCTTATGTTGGGTTCACTTCTAATGACAGTGCTAGCTTATGTTGGGTTCACTTCTAATGACAGTGCTAGCTTATGTTGGGTTCACTTCTAATGACAGTGCTAGCTTATGTTGGGTTCACTTCTAATGACAGTGCTAGCTTATGTTGGGTTCACTTCTAATGACAGTGCTAGCTTATGTTGGGTTCACTTCTAATGACAGTGCTAGCTTATGTTGGGTTCACTTCTAATGACAGTGCTAGCTTATGTTGGGTTCACTTCTAATGACAGTGCTAGCTTATGTTGGGTTCACTTCTAATGACAGTGCTAGCTTATGTTGGGTTAACTTTTCATGACAGTGCTAGCTTATGTTGGGTTAACTTTTCATGACAGTGCTAGCTTATGTTGGGTTCACTTCTAATGACAGTGCTAGCTTATGTTGGGTTAACTTTTCATGACAGTGCTAGCTTATGTTGGGTTCACTTCTAATGACAGTGCTAGCTTATGTTGGGTTAACTTTTCATGACAGTGCTAGCTTATGTTGGGTTAACTTTTCATGACAGTGCTAGCTTATGTTGGGTTCACTTCTAATGACAGTGCTAGCTTATGTTGGGTTCACTTTTTTGATCTCCAAGCACAGATACAGTAAGAAACCGGAAATGTATTTACTTCCAGTATTAATCATGCATTATTTCTTACATTTTTATTGTGACACAGCAGTGAGATTCAAACTTATGATCTTCTGTTCTATGTCCCTGGAACTCTTCCACTGCTTGTGGGTATATGCGTGGGTATGTGTCTGTGCATATAAATGGGAGAATGAAGGAGGGTGAATATGTATAGGAGGGCGGGAGAGACTGGGTGTGTGGAGGCATAGTGTAAATGTTGTGTGTGAATGAAGAATAATGGATGAGTTCGTAGATGTATAAAGGGGTGTAAACGTGTTTGCGAAGAAGGGAGGGGGAGACGGATGTTGGAATAAACTGGGCCTGGGTGGGTAAGGGAGGGGGAGACGGATGTTGGGATAAACTGGGCCTGGGTGGGTAAGGGAGGGGGGAGACGGATGTTGGGATAAACTGGGCCTGGGTGGGTAAGGGAGGGGGAGACGGATGTTGGGATAAACTGGGTAAGGGAAGGCAATAAGCTTGGCTTGGGTGGGGGGGCAAGAGTGGGTAAGGATGGGAGGATGGGACAAGCTTGGCTTTGGGGTCAAGGGGGAGTAAAGATAGGAGGTGGGGATAAGCTTGGTGTGGGTGGGGTCAAGGGGGAGTATAGATAGGAGGTGGGGATAAGCTTGGTGTGGGTGGGGTAAAGGGGGGTGAACATGGAGGGGGTGGTGGAGAGGGATGGATTTGGTTTGGGAGAGAGAGAGAGAAGGAAGGACTTAATCATACTACAATGTAATTGTATTTATATTTTTTTATATCTGGTAAACCCATTAAAAAATAAACAAGACTTCTGGACAGATTAGGAAAGGATGTCGAATCATTATTATTCCTTGTATATCATTACAACTAAGATTAAATGGTGGTTATTGGTGAGAATGGCGAGAGGCTATATCTGGTCGGATTGAGATGGGGTGACTGGGAGGGCATCAAGCACTTCTCTGAGGTGTGCGTGGGGCCTCCACTCATCCCATTTCAGTAGACCCCACCAGCCACTATCATTTATAAGGTAAGACAAACCAACCACAGTACTTAATAAGTGGTAGTCTTTCTTCAAATGTATGTACAATGTATATATCCACAGTTTCTTTTGTACGTTAGGAGAGGAGTCAGAGATAAAAAGGCATAACAAGGTACCTCAAGTACAAATACGTACTTTGCTTATTTTTTTTGGTTAAATATCTGCTCAGCCCTCATGCCCACACACTATATATGTAATGTATACAATAACTATGTATTCATACTATGATCCTCCCATTATATGGAATGCCCACCGCCTTCATATGTATTCTGCTAAAATGTGTCACATGGTTCTTCAATGATAGACGGAACAGATAAGGTTAACTTTGATTATATACAATTAAAGACCAATCAAATCCAACTTTCCACAATGTGCACAGGCTCCATGATGTGAATAAAAAGCATATGGTATACGAACACTTAAAGAGACTGTCGGCAGATATGTTTTTGTTGTTACAATAGTTACATTTAAAAAAATGAAAAATGTAACATTTAAAGAATAGCTGTGTTGGAGAGGCCTATGCTGCCAGCTAGTGTAGTAACAGCAGAGGTGTAGGCATCCTGATAAATAAGAATACACCATTCTCCATTATATCCCAGCATATGGACCAAGAAGCCAATTTTTTATAATGCTGAATTTTATCTTACATGTGAAAAAAAAATACACATTGGATTTGATTTTATATCCAACCAGGGGCAAATCTCCTGTTTTTAGATATAATTCAAGCTATGTTAGATCAAATCCAGACAGGAAGTATTATTTTAGTAGGTGAACTAAATCATACATTCTATAAAAAAATGTCTTTCCAAAAATGCACTCAACAATTTACTGGGTAATTTTTTAATGACATAATGATATTGGATTATTCTCCTCTTGATGCTACACATCCCTTTAGCGGGATAATTGTCATCAACAACCGCTAAATAGCATAGCACCACATTCACATAATATTACTACAAATATTTATATTCATGAAATCACATGTGCAATATTGCAAAACACTGTTTAGCGTTTTGTTAATCCACCTGTCGTCTCAGATTTTGAAAATATGTTTTACAGCTAAAGCAATCCAAGCTTTAGTTTATCGATCGCCCGACAAAACATTATGTACACTTAGCATTAAGTGGCTTGGTCACGAAAAATCAGAAAAGCAATCAAATGAATCGCTTACCTTTGATGATCTTCGGATGTTTTCACTCACGAGACTCCCAGTTACACAATAAATGTTCCTTTTGTTCCATAAAGATTATTTTTATATCCAAAATACCTCCGTTTGTTTGGCACATTATGTTCAGAAATCCACAGGAGAGAGCGGTCACGACAACGCAGACAAAAATTCCAAATAATATCCGTAATGTCCACAGAAACATGTCAAACGTTTTTTTATAATCAATCCTCAGGTTGTTTTTAAAATATATAATCAATAAAATATCAAACGCAAATGTCTTTATCAGTAGGAGAGGGAAAGGCAATGGCTGTCCGAACTCTGTTGCGCGAGCAAAACTCATGTGACCACCTGTTATCTTTCTGGCTCATTTTTCAAAATAAAAACCTGCAACTATGTTTGAAGACTGTTGACACCTTGAGGAAGCGATAGGAACGGGAATCTGGTTGATATCCCTTTAAATGGAGCAAAGGGAGGCTATGGAACATGGAGGTTTCAAAATAGAGGCCACTTCCTGGTTTGCTTTTTCTCAGGGTTTCGCCTGCAATATCAGTTCTGTTACACTCACAGACAATATTTTGACAGTTTTGGAAACTTTAGAGTGTTTTCTATCCTAATCTGTCAATGATATGCATATTCTAGGCCGTTTACTTTGGGAAAGATATTTTTCCAAACATAAAAATAGTGCCCCCTAGCTTCAAGAGGTTAATTACACCAATAGAAAATCCAGTTCGCTGTGGGATTTTGAGAAGAAACAGAGTGCATCTTCTGGACCCAAAATGTATTAAATACATACATACTTTTTATTTAAATGACATTACAAATGTAGAAATCGAGGACAGAGAAAAGCTGACCCCCGATATAATTTGGGATGCCTTTAAGGCGTACATTAGGAGAATGACAATCTCATACCCAGCAAAAGTTAAATCTGATTTAGAAATTTAAAATAATGAACAATAAAAATAAATCACTATCTTAGAAAAAGTCCATAAAACATCTTTACAAGGTAAAGAAGAAAATACAAATTCTGAACTTAAGCAGGAATATGATATTTTACTTTGGAAGAGAGTCAACAACTACAGGTTAAGCTAGAGATATATATATATTTTTTTTACATCGGCTGCTTCTCAATCAGTGGTAAAAGTAAAAGTAAAGGGAGCTTAATAGAAAATGACTCAAGTAAAAGTGCAAGTCACCCAGTAAAATACTACTTGAGTAAAAGTCTAAAAGTATTTGGTTTTAAATAAACTTAAGTATCAAAAGTAAATGTAATTGCTTTAAAGTATCAAAAGTAAATGTATAAATCATTTTTACTCCTTATATTAAGTAAACCAGACGGCACAATTTTCTTGTTTACATTTTTTTTATGGATAGCCAGAGGCACAATCCAACACTGAGACATAATTTACAAACTAAGCATTTGTGTTTAGTAAGTCTGCCAGATCAGAGGCAGTAGGGATGACCAGGAATGTACTCTTGATAATTGCGTGATGTGGACAATTTTCCTATCTTGCTAAGCAATGTTCCCTGAAATGTTTTGGGACACCGAGCAAATTTTTTGAACTTTGTGCAACTTCCGATGCGCGTTTACAGTGAACACTGAGGCTGTACCTACAGTTTTAGACTGTAGAAAATAGGCTATTGGGGCTATTTGAGAAGGTAGGCCTACCAAAAAAACTATGCAGCAAATCCCATTACAATTTAACATGAAAATAGCTTTCATGAAATATGAATATGATATAACCTACAGTAGTCTATATGTGCTGTTCAATGCAGGCCTACATTGCATGAGACTTTTAAAATAATTTTTACATTATGAAGGGCTTGACATTAATTAATTATTTTTGACATGGTCTGTAACACCATGGGCCAAATAGGTGACTGCACATTGCATTGTATGGTGTTGTATGATGCAATAAACGACTTTACAAATAAATGTATTATTATTACCATACAGAGAATTAGACACTGTAGGCTACCCCTCTACCTATTGGCTTGTTTACATATTCAAGCCTGCGTCAAAATACAAGAATGCCCCTTTAATTATTACAAGCTTTTTACCTGACTGGTTTTTCAAAGACAGCTTGAAATGTAGCCTACACGTTTTGTGCTCTTGTAGGAAGCAGTAACTCCCCATTGCTGACCTATACTTATCTAAAACATGGCTAATAACTCATTATCTAGCAAAGAATATCAACAAATTTGCACACGGAAGGCTCTGCGCTCTGAACTGATCTGATAAGCGCATTCACTTGCAGGTGATTGAAAGACTGCTCATGGGTTACCCAGCCAATAGAATTTTACTCCTTTGTGCTCTGACTCTTTCTACAACAAAATCGCAGTTTCAATCTTGCAAAGTTCGATTTGTTTGGTTTTGTTGCATTGAAAAGGGGCTGATATATTGTTGATTCAATCACAGAAAAAACTTTGATCTACAGTGCCTTCGGGAAGTATTCACACCCCTGGACTTTTTCCAGATTTTGTTCGGTTACAACCTTATTCTACAATTGATTGTTTTCTTCCTCCTCATCAATCTACACGCAATACCCCATAATGACGCAGCAAAAATGTTTTGTTTTTTGCTAATTTATAAAAATAAAAAACTGAAATGTTATATTTACATAAATATTCAGACCTTTACTCAGTACTTTGTAGAAGCACCTTTGGCAGAGATTACAGCCGCAAGTCTTCTTTGGTATGACGCTACGTTAAACCTGAGTGATTAAACTAACAGCTAGCCTGTTTCGTGAACTGTTCATCCACCGCACAGATCATTTAGATTTGTCTTTTGTGCAGCTGTTATTTCTGCAGTAGTTAATGCCAGCAAATCGTCTCCCTGTGTAGTGCGGTTGAACACTCCTATCACAAACAGGTTGCCTAAACAAAGACTAGCAGCTCTGAGTGACAGGCTGACTGAACATATTCCCTGCTCCTGTTCCTCTCCATCGACTCCACACAATTAAATCATTAGGCACACCGCTAATTTCAATCAAACACCTCCACATTTCCAATTATACAGTAATGTCTCCGTGTGTGTTTATCAAATGTATTTGTCACATGTGCTGAATACAACAGTGAAGTGCTTACTTACAGGCTCTAACCAATAGTGAGAAAAATAAGGTATGTGTGTGTGTGTGTGTGTGTGTGTGTGTGTGTGTGTGTGTGTGTGTGTGTGTGTGTGTGTGTGTGTGTGTGTGTGTGTGTGTGTGTGTGTGTGTGTGTGTGTGTGTGTGTGTGTGTGTGTGTGTGTGTGGGTAAGTAAAGAAATAAAACAACAGGAAAAAGACATTTGAAAATAACAGTAGCAAGGCTATATTCAGACACCGGTTAGTCAGGCCTACTGAAGTAGTATGTACATGTAGGTATGGTTAAAGAGAGTAGCAGTAGTGTAAAAATAGGGGTTGGCGGGTGATGGGACACAATGCAGATAGCCCGGTGAGCCAATGTGCGGGAGCACTGGTTGGTCGGGCCAGTTGAGGTAGTGTGTACATGAATGTATAGTTAAAGTGAATATGCATATATGATAAACAGAGAGTAGCAGAAGCGTAAAAGAGGGGTTGGGGGGGGCACACAATGCAAATAGTCCGGGTAACCATTTGGTTACCTGTTCAGGAGTCTTATGGCTTGGGTGTAAAAACTGTTGAGAAGCCTTTTTGTCCTAGACTTGGCACTCCGTTACCGCTTGCCATGCGGTAGAAGAGAGAACAGTCTATGACTGGGTGGCTGGGGTCTTTGACAACTTTTAGGGCCTTCCGCTGACACCGCCTGGTGTAGAGGTCCTGGGTGGCTGGTAGCTTTGCCCCAGTGATGTACTGGGCCGTACGCACTACCCTCTGAAGTGCCTTGATGTAGGAGGCCAGGCAATTACCGTAGCAGGCAGTGATACATTTGGTCATGATGCTCTCGATGTTGCAGCTGTAGAACCTTTTGAGGATCTCAGGACCCATGCCTAATCTTTTTAGTTTCCTGAGGGGGAATAGGCTTTGTCGTGCCCTCTTCACAACTGTCTTGGTGTGTTTGGACCATTCTAGTTTGTTGTGGATGTGGACACCAAGGAACTTGAAGCTCTCAACCTGTTCCACTACAGCCCCGTCGATGAGAATGGGGGCGTGCTCGGTGCTCCTTTTCCTGTAGTCCACAATCATCTCCTTAGTCGTTGTTACGTTGAGGGATAGGTTGTTATTCTGGCACCACCCGGCCAGGTCTCTGACCTCCTCCCTATAGGCTGTCTAGTCGTTGTTGGTGATCAGGCATACTACTGTTGTGTCGTCTGCAAACTTAATGATGTTGTTGAAGTCGTGCCTGGCCATGCAGTCGTGGTGAATAGGGAGTACAGGAGGGGACTGAGCACATACCCCTGGGGAGCGCCAGTGTTGAGGATCAGCGTGGCAGATGTTTTGCCACCTACCCTCACCACCTGGGGGTTGCCCTTCAGGAATTCCAGGATCCAGTTGCAGATGGAGGTGTTTAATAATCCCAGGTTCCTTAGCTTAGTGATGAGCTTTGAGGGCACTATGGTGTTGAATGCTGAGCTGTAGTCAATGGATAGCATTCTTACATAGGTGTTCCTTTTGTCCAGGTGGGAAAGGAGATTGCATCATCTGTGGATCTGTTTGTGCTGTGTGCAAATTGGAGTGGGTCTTGGGTTTCTGGGATAGTGGTGTTAATGTGAGCCATTTCCAGCCTTTCAAAGCACTTCATGGCTACGGACATGAGTGCTACGGGTCTGTAGTCATTTAGGCAGGTTGCCCTTGTGTTCTTGTGCACAGGGACTATGGTGGTCTGCTTGAAACATGCTGGTATTATAGACTTAATCAGGGACATGTTGAACATGTCAGTGAAGACACCTGCCAGTTTGTCAGCACATGCCCGGAGCACACGTCCTGGTAATCCATCTAGCCTCGCAGCCTTGAGTATTTTGACCTGTTTAAAGGTCTTACTCACGTCGGCTACGGAGTGCATGATCACACAGTCATCCGGAACAGCTGATGCTCTCATGCATGCCTCAGTGTTGCTTGCCTCGAAGCGAGCATAGAAGTGATTTAGCTTGTCTGGTAGGCTCATGTTACTGGGCAGCTCGCAACTGTGCTTTCCTTTGTAGTCTGTAATAGTTTGCAAGCCCTGCCACATTCAACAAGCGTCGGAGCCGGTATAGTATGATTCAATCTTAGTCCTGTACTGACGCTTTGCCTGTTTGATGGTTCGTTGCAGGGCACAGAGCGATATCTTGTAAGCTTCCGGGTTAGAGTCCCGCACCTTGAAAGCGGCAGCTCTACCCTTTAGCTCAGTGCGAATGTTGCCTGTCATCCATGGCCTCTAGTTGGGGTATGTACGTACAGTCACTGTGGGGACGACGTCCTCGATGCACTTATTGATGAAGCCAGTGACTGATGTGGTGTACTCCTGAATGTCATCGGAAGAATCCCGGAAAGTGTTCCAGTCTGTGATAGCAAAACAGTCCTGTAGTTTAGGATCTGCTTCATCTGACCACTTTTTTATTGACTGAGTCACTGGTGCTTCCTGCTTTAATTTTTGCTTGTAAGCAAGAATCAGGAGGATAGATTTACCAAATGGAGGGCGAGGGAGAGCTTTGTACGCATCTCTGTGTGTGGAGTACAGGTGATCTGGAATTTTTTCCCTCTGTGTGAACATTTAACATGTTGATAGAGATTTGGTAAAACTGATTTAAGTTTCCCTGCATTAAAGTCTCCGGCCACTAGGAGCGCCGCCTCTGGGTGAGTGGTTTCCTGTTTGCTTATTTCCTTATACAGCTGACTGAGTGCGGTCTTAGTGCCAGCATCTGTTTGTGGTGGTAAATAAACAGCCACGAAAAGTATATCTGAGAACTCTCTAGGCAAGAAGTGTGGCCTGCAATTTATCACAATATACTCTACTTCAGGCGAGCAAAATCTAGAGACTTCGTTTGATTTCGTGCACCAGCTGTTGTTTACAAATATGCACAGACCCGCCCCACTCGTCTTAATTGAGTGTGCTGTTCTATCCTGGCGGTGCAGCGTATATCCCGCTAGCTGAATATCCATGTCGTCGTTCAGCCACGATTCCGTGAAACATAGGATAGTACAGTTTTTGAGGTTCCGTTGGTAGGATATTCGTGATCATACCTCGTCTAATTTATTGTCCAATGATTGCACGTTGGCGAGTAATATTGACGGTAACGGAAGCTTTCCTACTCGCCTTCTGTGGGTCCTCACGAGGCATCCGGCTCTTCGTCCTCTGTACCTGCGTCGCTTCCTCTTGCGAATAACTGGGATGTCGGCCCTGCCGGGTGTTTGGAGAATATCATGTGAGTTTTGCTTGTTGTTGAAAAAATCTTAGTCTAATCCGAGGTGAGTGATCGCTGTCCTGATATCCAGAAGCTCTTTGTCTAGTCTGAGGTGAGTGATCACTGTCCTGATATCTAGAAGCTCCTTGTCTAATCCGAGGTGAGTGATCGCTGTCCTGATATCCAGAACCTCTTTGTTTAATCCGAGGTGAGTGATCGCTGTCCTGATATCCAGAACCTCTTTGTTTAATCCGAGGTGAGTGATCTCTGTCCTGATATCCAGAAGCTCTTTTCTGCCATAAGATACGGTTGCAGAACCATTATTGACTAAATAAGTTACAGCCCTATAGGCTGTCTCAACATTATCGGTGATCAGGCCTACCCCTCTAGTGTCGTCGACAAACTTAATGATGGTGCTGGAGTCGTTCTTGGTCATGCAGTCATGGGTGAACAGGGAGTACAGGAGGGGAATGAGCACGTACCCCTGAGGGGCCCCCGTGTTGATGATCAGCGTGGCAGATGTGTTGTTACCTACCCTTACCACCTGGGTTCGGTCTGTCAGGAAGTCCAGGATCCAGTTGCAGTGATGAGCTTTGAGGGCACTATGATGTTGAAGCAGTAGTCAATGAAAAGCATTCTTACCTCAGTGTTCCTTTTGTCCAGGTGGGAAAGGGCAGTGTGGAGTGCAATAGAGATTACATCATCTGTGGATCTGTTGGGCGGTATGCAAATTGGAGTGGGTCTAGGGTTATAGTTAATGAATAGCATTCTCATGTAGGTGTTCCTTTTGTCCAGGTGGAAAGGGGCAGGGTAGAGGGCAATAGAGATTGCATTCTCTGTTGATCTGTTGGGGTGGTATGGAAATTGGGGTGGGTCTAAGGTTTCTGGGATAATGGTGTTGATGTGAGTCATGACCAGCATTTCAATGGACTAATATGTTATATGCCAGCGTGTGTGTTTTGTGTGTGTATGAATTTGTGAGTTTGTGTGTTTCATTTTCTCCCTGTGAAATTAGCGTGGTGACCCACGAAAGTGAACCCAGCTAGCACATAATGTGCTGATAACCATATATTTCATAGCGAGAATGTTGTTGGCATATGATTATTTTGCGTACAACATTCCCACATCTTTCTGGGAAGGGTACCAGGACAGTTGTTCGGCTTTGGAACATTCTCAGCACATTTAAGGAACTTTAAATATATATTTTCTTGGCATTTCATTATTTTAACAGAACGCTTCCTGAAAGTTCAAACATGGTTACACTTCATTTAAATTTCGGTAATGTTCTAGAAATGTTCTCCAACTGGTTTGGCATTGGGAGTTTTCTCAAATAGTTCAGGGGACGTTAAGAAACAATGGGGGGGAGCTTCTATGGGCTAACTGCTATTAGCAGTTATTATTATTAACGTTTTGAATAACAGAGTCATACATGGAAAAGCAGATCAAAAACAGATCAAAATAAATCAAAAGGATCAGGATTTTAATCATAATTGTTTTAAGTATCCATATTTAACACATTTTGGGGGGCACTAAACTACTTCCACTAAACTACTTCCACTAAGCTACTTCCACTAAGCTACTTCCACTAAGCTACTTCCACTAAGCTACTTCCACTAAGCTACTTCCACTAAACTACTTCCACTAAGCTACTTTCACTGAGCTACTTCCACTGAGCTACTTCCACTAAACTACTTCCACTTAACTACTTCCACTAAGCTACTTCCACTAAACTACTTCCACTAAACTACTTCCACTAAACTACTTCCACTAAACTACTTCCACTGAGCTACTTCCACTAAGCTACTTCCACTAAGCTACTTCCACTAAACTACTTTCACTGAGGTAGTTCCACTGAGCTACTTCCACTAAACTACTTCCACTAAACTACTTCCACTGAGCTACTTCCACTAAGCTACTTCCACTAAGCTACTTCCACTAAACTACTTCCACTGAGCTACTTCCACTAAACTACTTCCACTAAACTACTTCCACTAAACTACTTCCACTGAGCTACTTCCACTAAACTACTTCCACTAAGCTACTTCCACTAAACTACTTCCACTAAACTACTTCCACTAAACTACTTCGACTGAGCTACTTCCACTAAACTACTTCCACTGAGCTACTTCCACTAAACTACTTCCCCTGAGCTACTTCCACTAAACTACTTCCACTAAGCTACTTCCACTAAACTACTTCCACTAAACTACTTTAGCCTGAATGCCAAGGGTCACATCTGGAGTAAACCTGGTACCATCCCTACGGTGAAGCATGGTGGTGGCAGAATCATGCTGTGGGGATGTTTTTCAGCGACAGAGACTGGGAGAATAATCAGGATCGACAGGGCAAATTACAGGGAGATGAAAACCTGCTCCAGAGCTCTCAAAACCTCAGACTGCAAGCAATGACTATATCAGGCTTGTGACTCTACATATTTGTTGGATGCATTTGCTCTTTGTTTTGGTTGTGTTTCAGATGATTTTGTGCCCATTAAAAATTAATGGTAAATAATGTAATGTGTTAGTTTGGAGTCACTTGTATTGTAAATAAGAAGATAATACGTTTCTAAACACTTCTACATGAATGATGATGCTACCATGATGACAGATAATCCTGAATTAATCGTGATTAATGATGAGGGAGAAAGTTAGACACAAATGATGCCCAGCATAAGAAACAATGCCTTTTTTTGTGACTTGTTTGAATCAGTTGCACACCTAATGTGGCCTAGCCCATAGGCCTATATGTTTTAATAAGGTTTGTATCACAACTAAAGTTGCCAAACAACTTCTTAAAATGAAGCACATTAATCCACTTTACAAGTGGTGTAAGAGCCTAACTGCATTCATAAGCAGCGCGTGAGTTTCAAGTTTGGAGAAAATAATTTTCACCATAAAAATGCACAATTATAATAAAAGCATTACATGCACAATTGCGTTTGCGGTCACTGTTGATAATGGTGTTTTCTGCTAATGGAACTTTCCCGCTTATATCCTACTGCCATGTGCGCATTGCTGCGCTTATAATGTGAAGAAATACATTATTAGTTTATCAGCATTTTAAGCTAAATGTTCTGATCTGTTGTGTCAGCCACAATGCATAAAACGTTCTTGGGATGCTAGTGGTTGTATTCATTTGGCATCTATCGCATCCCACAACTGTCCCAGACTATGTTTGGAATATTTATTTCTCACACTGTCACGCCCTGACCATAGAGAACTTTTTATTCTCTATGTTGGTTAGGTCGGGGTGTGACTAGGGTGGGTCATCTAGGTGATTATATTTCTATGTTGGCCTGGTATGGTTCCCATCCAGAGGCATCTGTTTATCGCTGTCTCTGATTGGAGATCATATTTAGGCAGCCATTTCCCCTTTGTGCTTTGTGGGATCTTGACTATGTATAGTTGCCTGTGAGCACTATTATAGCTTCACGTTTCGTTTTGCGATTTATTGTTTTCTTTGAGTTTTACTTCCTAATAAAAAGAATGGAACCATACCACGCTGCATCTTGGTCCACTCATTATAACGATCGTGACACGCACAGAATAGAATAGGTCAACTTTTGTACTTTGGGGGATAGTAGATTGACTTAGGCTAGTGCTTTTGCTGTTCGTGGTCCAACTCATCTTGTTGACTGTCGAAAAGTAAATATGGACCGTTCTTCTCGGAATTGAATAAGGACGCATGTAGTTTCATCCTGTCTATCTTAACTTGTAGCCTGTGAGAAAGACCCGATCAGTAACACACTCAGGGAGAAAGGCATAACCCAGCACTCCAGGCGCAAAAAAAGGCATGGATTTTTTTAGGGTGCATTACGGCCACAAAGGGGATGCCACTGTGAAATTCGAGGCATTAGCTAGTGCTTGTCAAATTGTGAATGAGCGATTATTGGAGTGTGTACCACCTTTACAAAAAACTAAGCAGAGCTCATGCATTTCAAGCAAATTTTTTCAAATCAACATTAGAGTCGCATCATGCCGCCTTACAATGTATTAAAAATCAAAACATATAGCCCAACATTTGCATAACATATACATTTACATGAATAACTCTAAATGAAGCATATAGGAGGACCTATTTCTTTGTTAACCGCTCAACACAGAATTGCCATGTGTGCTCACTCCCTCAAATCATTTGGAGAAAATATTTATATTTTATTCAGCTTTGTTCAGTTGTATTCTTCATGCTATAATATAAAATAATGCCATGGAATAATAAGCAATTCCTGTCTGCTAAATGAACTAGTGTAGCCCACAGCCATTTGGCAAAGCCACATCAGGACCTAACTGTCACGACTTCTGCCAAAGTCGATGCCTCTCCTTGTTCGGGCGGCGCTCGGCGGTCGACGTCACTGGTCTTCTAGCCATCATTGATCCATGTTTCATTTTCCATTGGTTTTGTCTTGTCTTCCTACACACCTGGTTCCAATCCCATTCATTAATTGTTGTTTATTTAACCCTCTGTTTCCCCTCATGTCCTTGTCAGAGATTGTTTATTGTTTGATTCTCCTGCGCCTGACTTCCCTGCCACCTACACACACGACATGACACTAACATAAGGACAACTCAGAGTATGCTATTCTGTTCTTCTGAAATAGACTACATTTTCTTCATATCATGCTTCTCTAGACCGGTCTAAAATAAATCATGGATTTATTGTGAAGGCGTAGGCTATTACATGTATTTATTCAACTTTTTAAAATGGCTTGTAGGCTATGTGTGAAAGCCAGGAGATGCTAAATGTGTTGAAGTTAATTAACGGTCAATTACGGTGACACCGACAGTTATTTTCTTGACAATTTCATGACGCCCACAGCCTTGTTCATAACGGACTTTTTCCAACATAACATTGGTACAGCAGATCCCCTTACTGTATGGGACACTTTTAAATGGGCCTTTAGAGGCCATGCAATCCAATACTCATCTTTAAATCAAAAGCAATATAGGTCAACAGAGTTCATATCAACAAAGAAAATCGATGGACAACTCATAGATATCAATACAAACTGTACAATAGAAGCACAGAGTAAGTTATAGGAAAAACAAAAATAACTGGAGGAACGTATTCAAGAAAGATCAAGTATAATATGTTATCAAAATAAATCAAACTGGATGAAATATGGAGAAAAATTCACCAAATTATTTTTGAATCTTCGACATAGAAATGCTCCAATTTCTTTTCACTGAAACTTGTTATAAATGACAGTCACACATGATTCATCAAACTATATTTTGAAAGTGTAAGCAAAGTACTTTAAGCATATGTTTTCATTTCAGTTTCCACCTTCTCCACTAACCACAGTTAGTTGCAAGGATTTTTTTCCTATTGATAATGTAAAATCAACCACTGTACAGAAAGACTCATGTGAAAGCCAAATTACAGAGGCGGAACTTCTTTATGCAATTCAAGACATTAAATCTGGGAAATCTCCAGGGCTGGATGGCAGACCAGTTTAGGTATATCGAACCTTATTTGATGTACGCAGAGGACCGTTATTAGCATGTTTCAACCACTCCTAAAGAAATGGTAGATTATCAGATACTCAACAAGAAGGTCTGATTTCACAATTACTGAAACAGGACACAAGGGTGAATATAAAGATCCAGTCCATGAAAAAAATTGGAGGCACCTTATACTTCAGAGTTGTAATGAAATTCTAGCAAAATGCATAGCGCATATAATTAAAAAGGTATTGTCTGATATTATTTATCCTAATCAGACAGGTTTTTTACACAGACGATACACTGGAGATACAGTTGAAGTCGGAAGTTGACTGTACATACACTTAGGGTTGACTCATTAAAACTCGTTTTTCAACCACTCCACAATTTGTTTGTTATTAACAAACTATAGTTTTGGCAAGTCGGTTCGGACATCTACTTTGTGCATGACACAAGTAATTTTTCCAACAAAATGGCTTAAGGACAACAAAGTCAAGGTATTGGAGTGGCCATCACAAAGCCCTGACCTCAATCCTATAGAAAATTTGTGGGCACAACTGAAAAAAACAAGTGCACGCAAGGAGGCCTACAAACCTGACTCAGTTACACCAGCTCTGTCAGGAGGAATGGGCCAATATTCACCCAACTTATTGTGGGAAGCTTGTGGAATGCTACCGAAAACGTTTGACCCAAGTTCAACAATTTAAAGGCAATGCTACCAAATAATAATTGAGTGTATGTAAACTTCTGACCCACGGAGAATGTGATGAATGAAATAAAAGCTGAAATAAATCATTCTCTCTACTATTATTCTGACATTTCACATTCTTAAAATTAAGTGGTGATCCGAACTGACCTAAGACAGGGAATTTTTACAAGGATTAAATGTCAGGAATTGTGAAAAACTGAGTTTAAATGTATGTAGTGATCTGGGTGTAGCTGGTGCAGAGGAGTCAGGCGCAGGACAGCAGAGATGAGTAAAACAAGTAACTTTACTCAAATATTCCAATAACATGTCATAATACCGAGCCCACAATAACGGACCGAACATACATAAAACAATTACGCACAAAACCCATGGGGAAAACAGAGGGTTACATAATGAACATGTAATTGGGGAATAGAAACCAGGTGTGTAAAACAAAGACAAAACAAATGGAAAATGAAAAGTGGATTGGCGATGGCTAGAAGGCCGGTCACGTTGACCACCGAACGCCGCCCGAACAAGGAGAGGGACCGACTTCGGAGGAAGTCGTGACAATGTATTTGGCTAAGGTGTATGTAAACTTCCGACTTCAACTGTATATATATATATACAGTTGATATATTGTATGTATATAACACAATCCAACCAAGCTGCACTGCTTCCTGACACAATGCCCTCTTAACCAGGAAGCCAGCCGCACGAATGGGTCAGAGGAAACACTGTGCACCTGGCGACCATGTCATCATGCACCGCGCCCGGCCCGCCACAGGATTCGCTAATGCGCAATGGAACAAGGACATCCCTGCCGGCCAAACCCTCCCCTAACCCGGACGACGCTGGGCCAATTGTGCACCGCCCCATGGGTCTCCCGGTCACGGCCGGCTGTGACAGAGCCTGGACTCGATCCAGAATCTCTAGTGGCACAGTGCCTTATACCACTGCACCACTCAGGAGACCATTCCTTTCCTTCTTAAACTTTTGAGCCAATCAGTTGTGTTGTAACAAGGTAGAGATGGAATACAGAATATAGCCCTATTTGGTAAAAGACCAAGTCCATATTATGGGGAGAAACGCTCAAATAAGCAAAGAGAAATTAGAGTTTCTTTAAGAAATGAAGGTCAGTCAATTCTGAAAATTTCAACAACTTTGAAAGTTTCTTCAAGTGCAGTCGCAAAAACCATCAAGCGCTATGATGAAACTAGCTCTCATGAGGACCGACACAGGAAAGGAAGACCCAGAGGTACCTCTGCTGAGGACGATAAGTTCATTAGAATTACCAGCCTCAGAAATTGTAACAGACACATCTCAACATCAACTGTTCAGAGGAGACTGCGTGAATCAGGCCCTCATTGTCTAATTGCTGAAAAGAAACCACTACTAAAGAAACCAAAAATAAGAGGAGACATGCTTGTTCCAAGAAACATGAGCAACGGACATTAGATTGGTGGAAATTTGGCCTTTGGTCTGATGAGTTCAAAGTTGAGATTTTTGGTTATAACCACAGTGTCTTTGTGAGACGCAGAGTAGGTGAATGGATGATCTCCGCATGTGTAGTTCCCACCATGAAGCATGGAGAAGGAAGTGTGATGGTGTGGGAGTGCTTTGCTGGTGACACTGTTGGTGATTTATTTAGAATTCAAGGCACACATTTAACCAGCTATCTGCAGCGATACTCCATCCCATCTGGTTTGTGCATATTAGGACTATCACTTGTTTTTCAACAGGACAATGACCCTACACACCTCCAGGCTGTGTAAGGGCTATTTGACCAAGAGGGAGAGTGATGGAGTGCTGCATCAGATGATCTGACCCCCACAATAATCTGACCTCAACCAAATTTGAAATGGTTTGGGATGAGTTGGACTGCAGAGTGGAGGAAAATCAGGCAACAAGTGCTCAGCATATGTGGGAACTCCATTAAAACTGTTGGAAAGGTTTCCAGATGAAGCTGGTTGAGAGAATGCTAAGGGTTTAAAAAGCTGTCATCAAGGCAAAGGGTGACTACAATGTAGAATCTAGCATCTAAAATATATTTTGATTTGTTTAACACTTTTTAACACTTTTTTCGTTACAGTATGATTCCATATGTGTTATTTCATATTTTTAGAAAATAGTAAAATAAAGAAAAACCCTTGAATGTCCAAATATTGACTGGAACTACACATATATATAAATAATAATAAAATATATATATTAATACAAATATATACAATGTGGATTGGAAATAATGCAGACAATTACATTGCACATTGATTGTGATAGGAGCCACAATCTACTTGCAATCTGAATAACCCCTCCCCCCCCACACACACACTCAAAAACATGTTTCATTTCTCAAATAAATAGGGCTCAAATAGGGCTCAAATATAATTTCAGGAAAGTATTTCAGGAATCCCAATCTTACCCATGTCTAACTATAGAATACATTTCAGAACAATCAGGGGTGATTGGTGTCATGGTTTGACATGGAACAACTCAGAATATAAGTAAGGATCTCCTGCTATTGGGTTTTACTGTCAGGACAGAAAACACCTGCCCAGACTCTCTCAAAATGAAACAACTGCCCCGACAGCTCGAACACATTCATCCACACTGTCTATTCAGAGACCTCAATGGAACAATGACTTTTTTTGTTTAAGTCCAAAGGAAATTACCTTCAACTGTTAGTCATATGCTATTTTGTATCCTCTTAAAAGTATAAACAATACATTTGATTTGAAATTAGATTCCAAAACCACTTGGCGTTCCATTTCTGGGACCCATCCCACAGCTAAGGCCCTCCTTCCTCAGCTTTCCAGACTTAATGAATGAGAGAAGAAAAAAAGAGGAGGAGAAAATAATGGATCGAGAGAATGAAACTGAAAAGATGTCCTTCACCCGTGGTCGCCTGTGACTATGGATCCTCAAATTGAAATGAACAAATGAAATTAGATTCGTATCACCTGAGGTGATTTTCTCTTCAGGGGCCGTCACACACTTCTTCCCTTTATTCATTACAACAGAAAGAAGAGAAAAGAAAGGATGAGAAAAGAAAGAAAATATACGTGAGTAGATGGATGGCCATCTAGGGTCCTGGGAGTATTTTGTTAAGATTCTTCAAAAGGACCTTGATTATCTTATTAAACAGAGATACTAAAGATAGTGAGAGATACAACACAATTAGACCCAGCCAAATCATGAGAAAACAAAAAGATAATTACTTGACACATTGGAAAGAATTAACAAAAAAAACAGAGCAAACTAGAATTCTATTTGGCCCTAAACAGAGAGTACACAGTGGCAGAATACCTGACCACTGTGATTGACCCAAACTTAAGGAAAGCTTTGACTATGTACAGACTCAGTGAGCATAGCCTTGCTATTGAGAAAGGCCGCCGTAGTCCGACCTGGCTCTCAAGAGAAGACAGGCTATGTGCACACTGCCCACAAAATGAGGTTGAAACTGAGCTGCACTTCCTAACCTCCTGCCAAATGTATAACCATATTAGAGACATATTTCTCTCAGATTACACAGATCCACAAAGAATTCGAAAACAAACCCAATTTTGATCAACTCCCATATCTATTGGGAAAAATACCACAGTGTGCCATCACAGCAGCAAGATTTGTGACCTGTTGCCATGTGAAAAGGTCAACCAGTGAAGAACAAACACCATTGTAAATACAACCTATATTTATGTTGATTAATTTTCCCTTTTGTACTATAACTATTTGCACATAATATGACATTTGAAATGTCTTTATTCATTTGGAACATGTATGAGTGTAATGTTTACTGTAAATGTCTTTATTCATTTGGAACATGTATGAGTGTAATGTTTACTGTAAATGTCTTTATTCATTTGGAACATGTATGAGTGTAATGTTTACTGTAAATGTCTTTATTCATTTGGAACATGTATGAGTGTAATGTTTACTGTAAATGTCTTTATTCATTTGGAACATGTATGAGTGTAATGTTTACTGTAAATGTCTTTATTCATTTGGAACATGTATGAGTGTAATGTTTACTGTAAATGTCTTTACACTCATACATGTTCCAAATGAATAAAGACATTTACAGTAAACATTACACTCATACATGTTCCAAATGAATAATGTTTACTGTAAATGTCTTTATTCATTTGGAACATGTATGAGTGTAATGTTTACTGTAAATGTCTTTATTCATTTGGAACATGTATGAGTGTAATGTTTACTGTAAATGTCTTTATTCATTTGGAACATGTATGAGTGTAATGTTTACTGTAAATGTCTTTATTCATTTGGAACATGTATGAGTGTAATGTTTACTGTAAATGTCTTTATTCATTTGGAACATGTATGAGTGTAATGTTTACTGTAAATGTCTTTATTCATTTGGAACATGTATGAGTGTAATGTTTACTGTAAATGTTTTATGTTTACTTGTGTTTATTATCTAGATCACTTGCTTTGGCTATGTTAACATATGTTTCCCATGCCAATTAAACCCTTCATTTAAATTAAATGGAATTGAATTGATATCCCACTCCATTGATAAGACATGTGACACAATGGCCTGTCTTGCTCAGAGATGTTCTCGATCGTGAGAGATTCCCTTCTCTGCCCCCTCAGGCTCTGTTGTAATATAGATGACCTTGTCCTCTTGGAGCCATATGAGGCTAAATCGATTTTATATATTGTACCTTTCTCTCCCCTCGAGGATCCTGCAGATTACGAATAAACTGGACACAATAACCTACATTCTGCTCCAATGGTAACCTCCTGCCGAGTGAAAATAAAACATTGAATCTTTCTCCAACAACAACAATGTGTGCTGAAATAGACTTGTCTTGGTCCTAATTTCTCAGAGATCATATTATATTTCAACCAGATAATGTTTCAGGAATGCTAATCCTGTCTGTATCTAACTACAGAAACAATTTCAGAACAATCTGACATGGTGGGTGTCAATCTTGTTTCCTGTGCTTCTTGAGGGGGAACAGCCCCTATAGATTTCCGCCCTTTCCATCCTCGTTCTAACTGTATGTGTGGACGTTTATGGCCGTTCTTGCATGTATAAATAACGTGTGTCTGTGTGTGCGTGTGCATGGCTGCATGACACATGGGTGTCAGTGTCCACGTCATAGAAACACACATCCCACCTACCTTCTACACAGTGTGACACAATCATTTACCTCTCACCTCATTAACCTTTGTGTTCCTTCCATCGTTGGCATGTAGATCTCCTGCAGCACGGTGCCATAGAGTAGATGAGACACGGGTCAGGGCCCTGCTGATGCAGAGAGGGGAGCAGATCTCATTAGGACTGAAAGCCTCTGGGACAGCAAAGCAATTTGACTTGCTCTCTCTCTGTTCCTCGAACCAATTAAAGCATTAGCCCAAACCCAAGCAGTACTCACAGATGTTGGTACATGCAGGGTGACGGTCGTGCATCTGACACTGAAAAGTTCAGTCGAGGCTTTGGTTGTGACCCCCAAGGCTACAATAGCAATTACAGGTTCTGGAGAAATTAGAGCTGACATCAGGAACACAGAGGTCTCTGTGTGTGTGTGTGTGTGTGTGTGTGTGTGTGTGTGTGTGTGTGTGTGTGTGTGTGTGTGTGTGTGTGTGTGTGTGTGTGTGTGTGTGTGTGTGTGTGCCTCCTCACTTATCTTAATTTAAATGAATTTATTCCTCAGAGTTTCAGTCGACTTGCCAAACATTAAGTCTTAGATACTTTGAAATACGTCAAGCTTATAATCAGTTTCAAACACAAAATGCTGCCCTGTCTCCAGTCTTCCTCCTACTGTGGCTTCCCTGAATGCACACAGGCACGCACACACAGACTCACACACACACACACACACACACACACACACACACACACACACACACACACACACACACACACACACACACACACACACACACACACACACACACACTCACACACACAGACACACACACACACACAGACACACACTCACAGACACACTCACACATACAGACACACACGCACGCACGCACAGACTCACACACACACACACACAGAGACACACACACACACACTCACACACACAGACACACACGTGCGCACGCACACACTCACACACACACACACACACACACAAACACGCACGCACGCGCGCACGCACACACGCACGCACACACACACACACACACACGCACACACACACCTCCCTCAGCCTTCCCTTGTGGCATTTTGTGACCCAAATCCTCCCTGTGCTCCACCCCCTTGGCTCCTCTACTTCTCTGCTCACTCAGTCTGTCTTTTGTTGGCTACGGCTTAGGCCTCTAACTATAGCTCCCCATCTCTCTCTGTCCCTCTCTCTATACCACCCTTTCTCTCTCTCTCTATCTCTCTCTCACTCTCTCTTTCGCTCTCTCTCTCGCTCTCTTGCTCTCTCTCTCTCTCTCTCTCTCTCTCTCTCTCTCTCTCTCTCTCTCTCTCTCTCACTCTCTCTCTCTCTCTCTCTCTCTCTCTCTCTCTCTCTCTCTCTCTCTCAATTCAATTCAATTCTATTCAAGGGGCTTTATTGGCATGGGAAACGTGTTAACATTGCCAATGCAAGTGAGGTAGATAAAATACAAAAGTGAAATAAACAATACAAATTTACAGTAAACATTACACATACGGAAGTTTCAAAAGAATAAAGACATTACAAATATTATGTCACACGATGTACAAATGCTAAGGGTACACAAGGGAAAATAAGTAAGCATAAATATGGGTTGTATTCACAATGGTGTTTGTTCTTCACTGGTTGCCCTTTTCTTGTGGCAACAGGTCACACATCTTGCTGCTGTGATGGCACACTGTGGAATTTCACCCAGTAGATATGGGAGTTTATCAAAATTGGGTTTGTTTTCTAATTCTTTGTGGATCTGTGTAATCTGAGGGAAATATGTCTCTAATATGGTCATACATTGGGCAGGAGGTTAGGAAGTGCAGCTCAGTTTCAACCTCATTTTGTGGGCAGTGTGCACATAGCCTGTCTTCTCTTGAGAGCCAGGTCGGACTACGGCGGCCTTTCTCAATAGCAAGGCTATGCTCACTGAGTCTGTACATAGTCAACGCTTTCCTTAAGTTTGGGTCAGTCACAGTGGTCAGGTATTCTGCCACTGTGTACTCTCTGTTTAGGGCCAAATAGCATTCTAGTTTGCGCTGTTTTTTTGTAAATTCTTTCCAATGTGTCAAGTAATTCTGTAGGGTGTGTTTGTGTTTGTGAACAGAGCCCCAGGACCAGCTTGCTTAGGGGATTCTTGTCCAGGTTCATCTCTCTTTAGGTGATGGCTTTGTAATGGAATGTTTGGGAATCGCTTCCTTTTAGATGGTTGTAGAATTTAACGGATCTTTTTTGGATTTTGATAATTAGTGGGTATCGGCCTAATTCTGCTCTGCGTGCATTATTTGGTGTTCTACGTTGTACATGGAGGATATTTTTGCAGAATTCTGCATGCAGAATCTCAATTTGGTGTTTGTCCCATTTTGTGAAATCTTGGTTGGTGAGTGGACACCAGACCTCACAACCATAAAGGGCAATCGGCTCTATGACTGATTCAAGTATTTTTTTGCCAGATCCTAATTGGTATGTTGAATTTTATGTTCCTTTGATGGCATAGAATGCCCTTCTTGCCTTGTCTCTCAGATCGTTCACAGCTTTGTGGAAGTTACCTGTGGTGCTGACGTTTAGGCCAAGGTATGTATAGTTTTTTGTGTGCTCTAGGTCAATGGTGTCTAGATGGAATTTGTATTTGTGGTCCTGGCGACTGGACCTTTTTTGGAACACCATTATTTTGGTCTAACTGAGATTTACTGTCAGGGCCCAGGTCTGACAGAATCTGTTCAGAATATCTAGGTGCTGCTGTAGGCCCTCCTTGGTTGGTGACAGAAGCAACAGATCATCAGCAAACAGTAGACATTTGACTTCAGATTCTAGTAGGGTGAGGCCGGGTCCTGCAGACTTTTCTAGTGCCTGCGCCAATTCGTGGATATATATGTTGAAGAGGGTGAGGCTTAAGCTGCATCCCTGTCTCACCCCACGGCCCTGTGGGAAGAAATGTGTGTTTTTTGCCCATTTTAACCGCACACTTGTTGTTTGTGTACATTGATTTTATAATGTCGTATGTTTTACCCCCAACACCACTTTCCATCAATTTGTATAGCAGACCCTCATGCCAAATTGAATCTGAGGCTTTTTTGAAATCAACAAAGCATGAGAAGACTGCCTTTGTTTTGGTTCGTCTAGTTGTCAAGTAGGGTGTGCAGGGTGAATACATGGTCTGTTGTATGGTAATTTGTTAAAAAGCCAATTTGACATTTGCTCAGTACATTGTTTTCAATTAGGAAATGTACGAGTCTGCTGTTAATGATAATGCAGAGGATTTATTGGGGTCAAATTTGAATCAAGGGTGATCAGTCCTTGAGATGTCCTTGAGATGCCAGAGCTAAGGATGATGTTAAAGAGTTTTGGTAAAGCCAATTGGAATGTGTTGTCTGTATATTTGATCATTTCATTAAGGATACCATCAACACCACAGGCTTTTATGGGTTGGAGGGTTTGTATTTAGTCCTGTAGTTCATTCAATGTAATTGGAGAATCCAGTGGGTTCTGGTCTTTAATAGTTGATTCTAAGATTTGTATTTGATCCTGTAAATGTTTTTGCTCTTTATTCTTTGTTATAGAGCCAAAAAGATTGGCTATCTATCTATCTATCTATCTATCTATCTATCTATCTATCTATCTATCTATCTATCTATCTATCTATCTATCTATCTATCTATCTATCTATCTATCTATCTATCTATCTATCTATCTATCTATCTATCTGTCTATCTGTCTGTCTGTCTGTCTGTCTATCTGTCTGTCTGTCTGTCTGTCTGTCTGTCTGTCTGTCTGTCTGTCTGTCTGTCTGTCTGTCTGTCTGTCTGTCTGTCTGTCTGTCTGTCTGTCTGTCTGTCTGTCTGTCTGTCTGTCTGTCTGTCTGTCTGTCTGTCTGTCTGTCTGTCTGTCTGTCTGTCTGTCTGTCTGTCTGTCTGTCTGTCTGTCTGTCTGTCTGTCTGTCTGTCTGTCTGTCTGTCTTTCTCTCGCACACCCACACTTGACATCATCCCTTACTTAGCTGAGGGAGTGACTCAATCACCTGAGAATAACAGTGAGGAGCGGTGAGGGAGACAAATGCAGCCTCACCTGAAAACACAGTGCAGAGTACAATATCTCATCAATTGGAAAAGCACCAGACTCTGAATCAAGGCTGTCCAAAATAGTAGCAGACAGGTTTGCTGAGCAGCATATAAAGCCTCTCTGAAAACTGTAACAGATTGTCACATGGCGTCTTTCCCCCATTAGCATCTCTGTTAACCTCTACCGTTTGAACCTCATCATCACCAGGGGGTTTGAGAAGGAGCTACTCTGACTCCAGTCATCAGCCCCCAGGTCAGTCAGAAAGCACACTCATCTTTTAAGTATATACTGGGCCACCTTCCTCACTACTGAGGCAAATAGCCCTCCCCCACCCTCTGCGTTGTCACCAGGTGAGAGAAGACCAGGTGTTCCGGGGAGATGGGGTCCAGCTCAGGTACAACAGAGTAAAGGCTAGCTCAGACTGCCACTGCTCTCCCTGCTGAGCCTACAATACTAGTGTCTACCATCGTTGGTGCAGTGACAAAATGTGAGTGCCAACCAGGCAGCACTGCACGGCTGTGGGTATGGAGGGAGACAATCTTCTGAGAGGAGGCATGATGTTAAAAAACCTTTTAATGTCTGGGCCCCGTAAGCTGCCTGTCTCTGGGAGGAATGCATTGGAACTGTTTCCCAATTGGAATCCCAACTTTGACTCAAAGGCTGGATTTCTTCAATGCACTTTTAAGAATTTGAAAAGAGAAAGGTGTATTTATATAGTTTCAATTTGAATATATGATATATTTGTGAATGTATTATGTATGAGTGACTAACTTCACAAATACTTACCGACACGTGTGTTATCGCCATAAGTATTGTTAATGTGTGTGTGTGTAGTCATCCCCTACTCGTTTATTTTTATATACAATAGATACTTTTTTTGAAAGTATTTTGTTTGTTTATTAAATACGTAGAGATCGAGGTGAAAGTTAGATGAGAGATTGCTGAAAGAACAGTGGACCAGATTGGAACCCACGCTGGCACCAGTACATCTTACATGTGCTCATGCCTGTCTTCTCTTGAGAGCCAGGTCTGACTACGGCGGCCTTTCTCAATAGCAAGGCTATGCTCACTGAGTCTGTACATAGTCAAAGCTTTCCTTAAGTTTGGGTCAATCACAGTGGTCAGGTATTCTGCCACTGTGTACTCCCTGTTTAGGGCTAAATAGCATTTTAGTTTGCTCTGTTTTTTGTTAATTCTTTCCAATGTGTCAAGTAATTATCTTTTTGTTTTCTCATGATTTGGTTGGGTCTAATTGTGTTGTATCTCTCACTATCTTTAGTATCTCTGTTTAATGAGATAAACAAGGAGAAGAGATGGCTTAGGTGGCCATTCCACCTCAGGCCTCTCCCCCTACTATTTTCTAATGACAGCAGGACCTGTGCCGAGGTCATTCAGCAAACCTTACCACAACAGAGTCTACCGGATCAACACGCAATGAATCATCAGAACTAAACATGCCTATCCACAACAACAGAGCCCTAATCAGCCTAGCAGACTTTTAGGTACTGACTATTTTACATGCAGCGTCTCTCTGATGAACTGAAGAGGACAGAGAAGATAATACACTCACACTCTCTGTTGTGGGCTGTCTAATATCCTCCTGGTATGGACATTGATGAATGAGATTCCTGCGCAATGGAGAGATGTATTGAGCGGAGGGTTAGAGAGTGGGGATGAAGAGAAGAGAGGTAGGCAGTTAGGTGGTTAATGAAAGGATAGAGAGAAAAGGAGAGAGAAGAGAGAAGAGGAGAGAATAGGGGTAGGCAGTTAGGTGGTTAATGAAAGGACAGAGAGAAAAGGAGAGAGAAGAGAGAAGAGGAGAGAATAGGGGTAGGCAGTTAGGTGGTTAATGAAAGGATAGAGAGAAGAGGAGAGAAGAAGAGAGAAGAGGAGAGAATAGGGGTAGGCAGTTAGGTGGTTAATGAAAGGATAGAGAGAAGAGGAGAGAATAGGGGTAGGCAGTTAGGTGGTTAATGAAAGGATAGAGAGAAAAGGAGAGAGAAGAGGAGAGAATAGGGGTAGGCAGTTAGGTGGTTAATGAAAGGATAGAGAGAAGAGGAGAGAATAGGGGTAGGCAGTTAGGTGGTTAATGAAAGGACAGAGAGAAAAGGAGAGAGAAGAGGAGAGAATAGGGGTAGGCAGTTAGGTGGTTAATGAAAGGATAGAGAGAAAAGGAGAGAATAGGGGTAGGCAGTTAGGTGGTTAATGAAAGGACAGAGAGAAAAGGAGAGAGAAGAGGAGAGAATAGGGGTAGGCAGTTAGGTGGTTAATGAAAGGATAGAGAGAAAAGGAGAGAATAGTGGTAGGCAGTTAGGTGGTTAATGAAAGGACAGAGAGAAAAGGAGAGAGAAGAGGAGAGAATAGGGGTAGGCAGTTAGGTGGTTAATGAAAGGATAGAGTGAAGAGGCACTCAGATAGTTATTAGTTCTAATGTTGCTTTGGGTTTTTGACCTTTAAAATGTTTTGTGGAGATGTTGGAGTTGACCCTGCAGGAGAAGTGTTGGTGCTTGTGATAATCTTTCTACTGCAATATAACCCTAATGGTCAATAAAAATGCCTGATGGGTGGGTAAGGACGTTCAAGTTATTTTGATGCCTCTTTCCTTCCTGTTTTTTCTCCAAAACATTGTAATCTAGAACATTCAAGGCTACCTCCTAACAAAATGTCATTTGGAGCGTTCAAGGCTACCACAAAACAAATAAGCGTTCTGTCAAAACAAAGCACACTGAGCTATATTACTCAGTGAACACTGAAACTCCAGTTTATTATTTCATGCCCTATTTCCTCTCGCATTAATAATGGAACCAGGGGGGATAGAGAGGCAGTAGGCTACAGGAGGTTGCAGAAGGGTACGGAAGAGTACAGTAGGGTATAAGAGGGCACAGGAGATACAGGGGCTACAGGAGGTACGGGGGTGAAGGGGGGTACAGGAGAGTACGGGCCGTACAGGGGGGTACAGGAGGGTACGGGCGGTACAGGGGGGTACAGGGGGTACAGGGGGGTACAGGAGGCTACAGGAGGGTACGGGGGTACAGGAGGGTCGGCAGGGTAGCCTAGTGGTTAGAGCGTTGGACTAGTAATCGGAAGGTTGCAAGTTCAAATCCCTGAGCTCTCTCTCTCTCTGTGCCTGTGAGTATGTCCCTTCACAGTCCCCCACAGTCCCCCTATAATCTCCACCCGGCACTGCCAGAAGAGGACTGGCCACACCTCAGAGCATGAGCTAGGTTTCTAATCTCCACCCGGAGATGGATGGGTTTCTGTATAGCACTGTGACATCTGCTGATAGATTGATACAGAGGGTCATTGAGGCTGCAGAAGGGTGCAGGAGCCTATACACAGGGATACAGGAGGGTACAAGATGGTACAGGAGGGTACACATGGGGGTACAAGAGCCTATGAAGGAGGGTACAGTAGAATATACAGGAGGGTTGAGGAGGGTACAGAAGGGTACAGGAACTATACAGAGGGGTACAGGAGACTATAGAAGGGTACAGGAGGTTACAGGAGGTTGCACAATATATAGAAAATGTGGACACCCCTTCAAATTCATGGATTTGTCTATTTCAGCCACACCCGTTTCTGACAGGTATATAAAATCGAGCACACCGCCATGCAATCTCCATAGACAAACATTGGCAGTAGAATGGTCTTACTGAAGAGCTCAGTGACTTTCAACATGGCACCGTCATAGAATCCACCTTTCCAACCAGTTAGTTAGTCAAATGTCTGCCCTGCTAGAGCTGCCCCAGTCAAGTGTACAGTAAATGCTGTTATTGTGAAGTGGAAATGTCTCAGCCGCAAAGTGGTAGGCCACACAAGCTCACAGAATGGGACCGCCGAGTCCTGTGTGTAGTGTCTGTCCTAGGTTGCAACACTCACTACCTAGTTCCAAACTGCCTCTAGAAGCAACGTCAGCACAATAACTGTTTGTCGGGAGCTTCATGGTCGAGCCGTCTCTCACAAGCCTAAGATCCCCATGCACAAGGCCAAGCATCGGCTGGATGCCATTGGAGCAGTGGAAATGCGTTCTCTGGAGTGATGAATCACGCTTCACCATCTGGCAGTCCGATGAACGAATCGGGGGTTTGTCGGATGCCAGGAGAACGCTACCTACCCCAATAAATAGTGCCAACTGTAAAGTTTAGTGGAGGAGGAATAATGATCTTGGGTTGTTTTTCATGGTGTGGGCTAGGCCCCTTAGTTCCAGGGAAGGGGAATCATAACGCTACAGCATACAATGACATTCTAGACAAATCTGTGCTTCCAACTTTTTGGCAACAGTTTGGGGAAGGTCCTTTCCTGTTTCAGCATGACAATGCCCCCGTGCACAAAGCGAAGTCTATATAGAAATGGTTTGTCAAGAACGGTGTGGAAGAACTTGACTGGCCTGCACAGAGCCCTGACCTCGACCCCATTGAACACCTTAAGGATGAATTGGAACTCCGACTGCGAGCCAGGCCTAATCACCCAAAATCAGACCTCACTAATGCTCTTTTGGCTGAATTGAAGCAAGTCCTCGCAACAATGTTCCATCTAGTGGAAAGCCTTCCCAGAAGAGTGGAGGCTGTTATAGCAGCAAAGGGGGGACCAACTCCATATTAATGCCCATGATTTTGAAATGAGATGTTTGACGATACTTTTGGTCATGTAGTGTATACACGTGGGGTACAAGAGGGCATGGGGGGGGGGGGGGTACAGGAGGCTATAGGAGGGTACAGGACGCTATTTACGGAGGGTACTGTAGGGTTTGGAAGGCTACAGGAGGATATACAGAGGGTAGAGGAGGCTATAGTAAGGTAGAGGGGTTACAGGAATGTACAGGAGGATACAGGAGGGTGTAGGAGGATACAGGAGGCTACAGGAGGGTACATGAGCTACAGGGGGGTACAGGAGGCTACAGGAGGGTACATGAGCTACAGGGGGGTACAGGAGGCTACAGGAGGGTGCATGAGCTACAGGGGGGTACAGGAGGCTACAGGAGGGTGCATGAGGCTATATGAGGGTACAGGGGCTACAGGAGGGTGCATGAGCTACAGGGGGTACAGGAGGCTACAGGAGGGTGCATGAGCTACAGGGGGGTACAGGAGGCTACAGGAGGGTGCATGAGGCTATATGAGGGTACAGGAGGAAATAGGAGGGTACAGGAGGATACAGGAGGGTACAGGAGGATACCGGAGGCTGTAGGAGAGTAGAGGGATTACAGAAGGCTACAGGAGGCTATATGACGGTACAGGAGGCTATATGAGGGTACAGAAGGCTATGGGAGGGTACACGAGGGTACAGCAAGATTACAGGGGCTATAGGTGGGTACAGAAGGCTATAGGAGGGTAGAGGGGTTACAGGAGAGTATGGAGGCTATAGGAGGGTATAGGAGGGTACAGGAGGCTCCAGGAGGCTCCAGGATGATATATGAGGATACAAGAGGCTATGGGAGGATACAGGAGGCTCCAGTAGGCTATAGGAGGGTACAGGAGGGTACAGGAGGCTCCAGGAGGCTATAGGAGGGTACAGGAGGGTACAGGAGGCTCCAGGAGGCTATAGGAGGGTACAGGAGGGTACAGGAGGATACAGGGGCTGTAGGTGGATACAGAAGGCTATAGGAGGGTAGAGGGGTTACAGGAAAGTCCAGGAGGGTACAGGAGGCTATGGGAGGGTACAGTGTGTACAATAGGGTACAGGTTGTACTGGGTATACAGGAGGTTACATGAGGCTAAATGAGGTTACAGGAGGCTTTAGGAAGGTTCAGAGGGTACAGGAGGGTCCAGAGGACCATTGTCTGCCTAATCTGGCAACGTCGTCACCTCTTATGTAACTTTCACACCTTGGGGAGGGGAAACTCCACGTCAAACACATTACACACACACATCCCTGGTCCCATATTACTGAAATAGAATAGAATGCTAACTTTTATACTCTGATTGTGACCCTGACTGGCACAGTTTTGCCTGATTAGAAGCACACACACCTCTTCTCTCAATGACCTCATGGCTATTTTAAGGATCTGAAAGCAACCTCTCAAATCTATACATGGAGGTCCCCTGAGTTACTATGTAGGTTCTAACGACACCGAACAGAAATACTCTGTGTTGTATGTGAATATAGGGAATTGTGTTTAGACTACTATGGCTTTCAGTGAGCTAAGAGTCAGACCTGAGATCTGGCAAGTTTGTGTGTGTGTGTGTGTGTGTGTGTGTGTGTGTGTGTGTGTGTGTGTGTGTGTGTGTGTGTGTGTGTGTGTGTGTGTGTGTGTGTGTGTGTGTGTGTGTGTGTGTGTGTGTGTGTGTGTGTAAGAGAGAGAGAGTGAGACAGACAGACAGGCAGACAGACAGACAGACAGACAGACAGACAGACAGACAGACAGACAGACAGACAGACAGACAGACAGACAGACAGACAGACAGACAGACAGACAGACAGACAGACAGACAGACAGACAGACAGACAGACAGACAGACAGACAGACAGACAGACAGAAAGAAAGGTGAAAACAAATCCCCAACTACCTAACAAAAAAAGATGTAAAACTCCAGTACCCTGTAGGGTTTCAGCTCTCAAAAAGAATAATTCCACTTCTAAATAAATCCAAAAGGTTTAATAAGAAAACAACACCCCCACTAGCAAGATTGCTGGAGAGAGAAAGAGAGACCGAGGCATAGAGAGAGAGGGAGAGAGGGGGGGGAGAGAGAGGGAGAGCGAGAGAAGAGTAATTTGAGGGAGCCAATTTACTATCCATTGTGAATGCACTTGTCTGTGATAGAGGGGCCTCCACTGCCGAGTATCACTTAAATAAATGCACTGGTGTTGTTGATAGCTAGGGCTTTGTTGAGTGCGTTTTATTTTCATCATAGCGGTTGGGAAGGACATTATGATGATTAATAAGCCCTCTTCCTGTGTGGACATGAGCCTGAGTGATGGAGCCTCACAGACTCTGAGATGAGGAGAGGACAGGGGAAAGAAGATGATTGCCTGGCTGTCCTATTGAACCATATAGTCTCCCTCCAACTCTACGTTGTCTGGATTGTTGTGACAGAGGAGAATTACAGAGGTAGAAATAGGCCTGGAGAATGTATGGTTAAAGTGTTGTTCTGTTTTCTTTCTGTTTTCTTTTTGTTTGCAAGGGTTTGTGACTAAAGGGAGCATTGTTGTTGGTTGTATTGGTGGAGCATTGGTGTTCCCCACTAGTTCATCAATGCTAAATCTATACAGGTGGGGTTGTCTCTGTGGCGTAACCATGGTAGCTGGGGTCCTGGCAGGAGGAGGAATCCTAAGGAAGTTTTAGTGGTCCAATCCCAAATCAACCCCTAAGCCTTACACCCTGACCTACTGGAGGTCTGAGAGGATTTTGGTAAGCAAGCCTATTAAACACACTGCTTCGTTTTTAAATGGTCTGTGTGTTGGAGTGTGTCCCTGGCTATCCAAAATTATTATTGCTTTTTTAAGGTACTGTCTAGTTTGCTTATGTAATATAAGAACTTTGAAATAATGTATACTTTTACTTTTGATACTTAAGAATATTTTAGCAATTACATTTAGTGTGTGTGTGTGTGTGTGTGTGTGTGTGTGTGTGTGTGCATGCAAGCGCAAAAAAAACAAAGCATGTTGAACGACATCCCCCTCTCTTTCATGTTGGCAAAACGGTCTATGTCTTTGTCATACAGTACACTTTTAGTTGTTTTTGACATAGGCTACCTAGCTAAAATGCTTGCTAGCCTAAGTTCCTCACATGGGCAAGCTAGCTAGTTAACCTGAGCCAACTAGGATACATCTGGGCTACATATTGCACTTCAATCGTTCCATGGCCAGTGCAACAATATATTAATTTATGGTTAGATCAGAATCGCCATCATGATCATTGGTCTTTACAGAGAATTAAGTCAAAACCACAAGTCCAAATCCCCATCTCCATCAATGGCGTAGGAAAGGGTTAATTCAGCAAGCTAGCTACTTCTGGACATCAACACAAGCAGACCAGAAACAGTCACCTTTTTCTGAAAATTAAGTTTTGCTTAGGAAGTGATTTGATTGGTCTGAAGCCAAATCCAAACTGGCCTCCCTTGGGGGGCATTAGTCACAAAGTGCTCATACAGAAACCGACCTTAAAACTCCAGAGAGCAAAGCAATGCAGATGTAGAACCACAGTGGCTAGGAAAACTAATTTAGCACTAGCTGAAGTTTGTTTAGTGCCTTATACGGGTAGCGGGAGAGTAGAGCATTGCAGTAATCTAATCTAGAAGTGACAAAAGCATGGATTAGTTTTTCTGCATCATTTTTGTACAAAACGTTTAGGATTTTGCAATGTCACAAAGATGGTAAAAGGCTGCTCTTGAAATGTTTTAATATGTTTGTGAAAAGAGAGATCATGGTCCAGAGTAACGCCGAGCTCCTTCACAGTTTTATTTGAGCCGAATGTAGAACCATTGAGATTCATTGTCAGATCAAACAGCAGATCTCTTTGATTCTTGGGACCTAGAACTAGCATCTCTGTTTTTTTCTGAGTTTATGTAAAAAATATTGCCGCCATCTACTTTCTTATGTCTCAAACACAGGCTTCCACAGTAGACCATTTTGGGGCTTCATCATGTTTCATTGAAACGTATTACTGTGTGTCGTCTGCATAGCAGTGAAAGTTGACATTGTGTTTCCGAATAAAATCCCCAAGACATAGCATATATAATGAAATCAATAGTGGTCATTTGTCAGAGGACAAACCATCCACAGAGATGAACTGATGTCTTTCTGACAGAAAAGATCCAAACCAGGGAAATACTTGTCTGCGTAGACGAATTAGGGTGTCCAATCTCTCCAAGAGAATGTGGTGATCCATGGTGTTGAAAGCAGCACTAAGGTCAAGGAGCACGAGGGCAGACGCAAGGCTTCTGATGCCATTAAAAGGTCATTTACAACCTTCACAAGGGCGGTCTCATTACTATGATGGGGTCTAAAACCAGACTGGAGCATTTTGTGTACATTATCTGTATCCAGGAAGGCAGTGATTTGCTGAGCAACAGTTTTTTTTTTATGTTGAGAGGAATGGGAGATTTGATATAGGCTGATAGTTTTATACAATTTCTTGGTCAAGGTTTGGCTTTTTAAAGAGAGGCTTTATTACTGCCACTTTTAATGAGTTTGGTACACATCGAGAGGATAGGGAGACGTTAATTATGTTCAACATAGGAGGGCCAAGCACAGGAAGTAGCTGTTTCAGTAGACTAGTTGGAATAGGGAGCAGTAGACAGCTGGAAGGTTTAGAGGCCTTGACTATTTTTGGGAATGTGTCGAGAGATACCGGATTAAAAAACTTGAATGTCTCCATTGATCCGAGGCCCTGGCAGTTCTGTGCAAACTCAGGACAACTGAGTTAAGTAGAAATACGCATATTCAAAGAGTAGTCCTTAATTTATTTTCGAATGATCATGATCTTTTAGTCAAAGAAGTTCATGAATTCATCAATGCTGAAGTTAAGGCCATCCTCACATGGGGAATGCTGCTTTTTTAACACTTTGCGACAGTATCAAAAATGCACTTTGGATTGTTTTTATTCTCCTCAATCAGGTTGGAAAATTAGGCTGATTAAAGCAGCTTTTTGGCCGTTTCGATATTGCACGGTACTGTCTTTCCAAGCTAGTCGGAAGACTTCCAATTCGGTGGAGCTCCACTTCCGTTCCAATTTTCTGGAAGCTTGCTTCAGGGCTTGTGTAGTTTTTGGTAGACCAGGGAGCTATTCTCTTGTTCCAATTTATTTAAAAAATTTGTGTGGTGATACTCCATCTAGGGTATTAGTAAAGTTTAAGTTAGAATCCTCGATTAGGTGCTTCAATTATTTATCCCTGATCTGCTGACAAGTTCGTTGCTCCTCTCCACTCATACAGGAATATTAAAGGCCTGGTGCACAAACTTGGTGGGACGTATCTTAGCACCCCTACTTCCTGCATCTATGCCTCAGCCCATGCAGCTGGTCTTTCTGAGCCACACCCCAAGGTCCATAACTCTGGAGTCTTGAACGATAGGATCATTCCCTCACCTTCCTGGTGTTCCTCTGTAATGTCAGCAATTGTGAAAGGAGGTAGATCAGTGTAATTTGTGGTTAGAGAGAGAGAGAGAGAGAGAGAGAGAGAGAGAGAGAGACCCGTTAGTGAGTTCAGTGGTTGTCATGGCACCCTGAGGTCCTGTATAATATTGTATTGTATTGTTTTTATATATATACAGTTGAAGTCGGAAGTTTACCTTAACCAAATACATTTAAACTCCGTTTTTCACCATTCCTGACATTTAATCCTAGTAAAAATTCCATGTCATAGGTCAGATAGGATCCCCAGTTTAATTTAAGAAGGTAAAATATCAGAATAATAGAAGAAAGAATTATTTATTTCAGCTTTTATTTCTTTCATCACATTCCCAGTGGGTCAGAAGTTTACATACACTCAATTAGTATTTGGTAGTATTGCCTTTAAATTGTTTAACTTGGCCTTCCAAAGCTTTCCACAATAATGAATTCTGGCTCATTCCTCCTGACAGAGCTAGTGTAAGTCAGGTTTGTAGGCCTCCTTGTTCGCACACATTTTTTTAGATGTTGGATTGAGGTCAGAGCTTTGTGATGGCCACTCCAATACCTTGACATTGCTGTCCTTAAGTCATTTGCCACAGCTTTGGAAGTATGCTTGGGGTCAATGTCCATTTGGAAGACCCATTTGCGACCAATTTTCAACTTCCTGACTGATATCTTGAGATGTTGCTTCAATCTATCTACATAATTTTCCTGCCTCATGTTGCCATCCATTTTGTGAAGTGCACCAGTCCCTCCTGCAGCAAAGCACCCCCACAGCATGATGCTGCCACCCACCTGCTTCATGGTTGGGATGGTGTTCTTCTGCTTGCAAGCCTCCCCCTTTTCCTCCAAACATAATGATGGTCATTATGGCCAAACAGTTCTATTTTTGTTTCATCAGACCAGAGGACATTTCTGGAAAAAGTACGATCTTTCTCACCATATGCAGTTGCAAACTGTAGTCGGACTTTTTTATGGCGGTTTTGGAGCAGTGGCTTCTTCCTTGCTGAGCGGCCTTTCAGGTTATGTCGATATAGGACTCGTTTTACTGTGGATATAGATACCTTTGTACCCGAGAGAGAGAGAGAGAGAGAGAGAGAGAGAGAGAGAGAAATAAAGAGATTGAGTGAGAGAGAGAGAGAGAGAGAGAGAGAGAGAGAGAGAGAGAGAGAGAGAGAGAGAGAGAGAAATAAAGAGATTGAGTGAGAGAGAGAGAGAGAGAGAGAGAGAGAGAGAGAGAGAGAGAGAGAGAGAGAGAGAGAGAGAGAAATAAAGAGATTGAGTGAGAGAGAGAGAGAGAGAGAGAGAGAGAGAGAGAGAGAGAGAGAGAGAGAGAGAGAGAGTGAGAGAGAGAGAGAGAGAGAGAGGGAGAGAGAGAGAGAGAGAGAGAGAGATAGAGAGAGAGAAATAAAGAGATTGAGTGAGAGAGAGAGAGTGTGTGTTTCTTTATGATAGAAATGCAATATGTTCCATAAAGACAGCCTTTATCAAGGTTACTTGTCCCTGTCAGTGGACATGAGCAGGCCATGGAGTGATGTCATGGGGAGAACAGGACAAGGGTGTGTATGCTCTGTGCTCCCACAGATGCTCCGGTAATTGCTGGGGATAAATACAGTAGTGGTGTTTTGAGAGGAGATCAGAGGCAATCACAGTGATTAAGAGGCATGGAGCCAGGCTCTGAAACTTCTAGTGAATACAGATGTTAGATCACAAGGGTGTAGCAGTGACAGATCTGACCGACTGGCATACGTGTCCTGCTCACTGCACGAGCACCTGGCTGCACAATCAAACAAGGACAATTTCTATATTTTTTCAGATTTTAATATCTTGCTATTTATGTATTTATATAATGATTTATTCATCCTTTACTTAGCAGGGTAAGACTTTGAGAACATTTTACTGTATGTGTCATGGATAAAAACAAACCAATTCTGCCAGTGGATGACATTGTGTTGACTGTTTGATGATTCTCTGATGTTGTTGTGACTGTTAATGACTTTTCAGAGAGCTGGTGATATATTTAGGAGCTAATCACCTCAATTAATCTAAAGGCATTTGAAATCTTATTTCGCTGCAATAGCTTGGGGGAGCGGGATAGGCAATGCGTGTGTGCTTTTGTGTGTGTGTGTGTGTGTGTGAGTGTGTGTGTGTGTGTGTGTTTGTATGTGTGTGTGTGTGTGTGTGTGTGTGTGTGTGTGTGTGTGTGTGTGTGTGTGTGTGTGTGTGTGTGTGTGTGTGTGTGTGTGTGTGTGTGTGTGTGTGTGTGAGAGAGTGTGTGTGTGTGTGGTTTTCAGAAAGGCCAAAGCTGGGATATGATTTCATTTGATTGCCACACTAATCATATCCAAATGGAAATGAATGAACGCACACAAAATAACAATATTCCAGTTGTCTTTAGGGCTTGTTTGAGAACATGTTGTCACGCTACAGATGTAGCATTTTCAGTTGAGCCAGTTTGCTACAGTGAGAACACAATTCTGCAGCAACAGAAAGTGTTAAATATTAAGTTGATTATAATGAATGGACATTTTTGTTAAATCATTTTCATAAAGGAAAATCAAGTCTGAAATCTCAAAGTGGAAATTATAAACTATAGAAGTCTTTTCAAACCTCAAATACAAGTTTAACATTTCCTGATCAAATGATGAACTGTACTGTAAACCGCAAGTATTCTTGGACTCACTCTGGACTCACTCTGTGTGCAATAACAGTGTTCAAAATTATTTTACATGACTACCCCATCTCTACCCCACACATACAGATAATTGTAAGGTCCCTCAGTCGAGCAGTGATTTTCAAGCACTGATTTAACGACAAAGACCAGGTAGGTTTTCCAATGGTTTGCAAAGAAGGGCATTTAGCTGGGTAAAAAAAGCAGACATTGAATATCCTTTTGAGCATGGTGCAGTTATTAATTACACTTTGGATGGTGTATCAATACACCCAGTCACTACAAAGATACAGGTGTCCTTCCTAACTCAGTTGCAGGAGAGGAATTGATTTCAACATGAGGCCAATAGGGATTTTAAAACAGTTACAGAGTTTATTGGCTGTGATAGGACATAACTGAGGATGGATCAACAACATTTGAGTTACTCCACAATAATAAGGCACTAAAGTAATACCGCAAAACCAATCTTCATATTTTCACGCATGGTGATGGCTGCATCATGTTATGGGTATGTTTGTCATCAGCAAGGACTAGGGAGTTTTTTTTAAAGAAATGTAATAGAGCTAAGGACAGGCAATATTCTAGAGGAAAACCTGGTTTAGTCTGCTTTCCAACAAGCACTGGTGTCACATCTACTCCCGCTCCTCTCCTCCGGCATGCGACGTGGCCGGTATGTGACGTGGCCGGTATGCTAACCATCAGTCCTGGCATCCATCATTACGCTCACCTGTACGTCATCATGAGGCACATCTGGACTACATTACCTCATGTATTACCTCCCCTATATCTGGCACTCCCTTACGTTCTTTCCCCAGTCAGTATTCTTCCTGTGTTTATGCAAATACCCTACGGCTATGTTGTCTCGTTCCATGTTTTCACCTGCTTCTCAACTCATAGCGTCTTCGTTACAATTGGCAGACAAATTCACATTTCAGCAAGATAATTACTAAAAACACGAGGCCAAATATACTGTACACTGGAGTTGCTTTCCAAGACCACATTGAATGTTCTTGAGTGGCCTGGTTAAATCAGCTTGGAAATCTATGGGAAGACTTGAAAATGGCTGTCTAGCAATGATCAATAACCAATTTGACAGAGCTTGAAGAATTTCTACTAGAATAGTGGGCAAATATTGTACAATCCAGGTGTGCAAAGCTCTTAGACTTACCCAGAAAGACTCAGCCCTGAAATCGCTTCCAAAGGGACTTCTAACATGTATTGACTAAGGGGATGGAAAATGTATATAATGAAGATATGATTTTATTTTCCGTATATCTGTTTTTTTTCACGTTAGAATGTTTCTTCCACTTTGTCATTACAGAGTATTTTGTGTAGATCGTTGACAAAAGAAATGACAATTCAATCCACTTTCATCCCACTGTGGAACAGATGTTTGAATACTTTCTGAAGGCACTGTATCTGAGTAGTTCCTTAAACTGAGTCTGTGACCCTGTAGGTAGGGGGTCCAGATTTGAGTCGTATCATTAAAATAAAAAGTAATTTAGCAGACACTCTTATCCAGAGCGACTTACAGTAAGTAGTGTGTATACATTTTCATACTTCTTCCTACTGGCTCCCCATTGGACTCAAAACCACAACCCTGGCATTGCAAGCGTCATGCTCTACTAACTGACCCACATGGGGAATTTTCTTGAAAAAAAAGTGTAATGCCCCCACGCCTCCAATATAATTTCCCAGTGTGCCTTGCCTTTTTGAGTGAAATGTAGTTACCAACCATGACTGTGTTTGTTAGTGACAGAGACATGGTTGTTGAATTAATTCATTTTTAGTCCTGTAGCCTCAACAAAGTGAGTTCCTAGGCAAATCAGATTTTCTAAGTATCCTGGTTGAAGAATTTCCCAGAATATTCCAACTGGGATTTCTGAAAAACCTGTGAATTGTACCTGAATTTTGCAACCATACCTGCAAATGACCTTATGCTGCTTTATAAAGTCATGTGTACTTCCTGTTGGAATCCAGCCAGAGTTAGGATTCCAACAGTTGGAATTGTATTCAACTGCGACCTGAGTTCATAATGACTGCCAGGATTAGGAACAGAGTGAGGAGACTACCTAAGAAATTTAAACTGGAATAACCATTTCAGTAACGGATGCAAAAAATCTAACTAAATGATTGGGTTAGTTTAGAAATGTATGTTATATTTGTGTAGCATAAGATCAACCAATCACTCAACGTACATGCAAAAACACAGTTATTAAAAACTGTTCCAAAAAATCTACTTGCAGTAGAACATGCTGGAAAAAAAGTGAATTTGTTTTCATAACATCATGTTTTTGTTATTGTGACTGCTCCTTACATTTTGAGTGAGTACTGCAAACATTTTAAGCAGTGATGACTTTTCATTGACTTTGACTTCAACTTCCTAGAAGTATTTGTTAAAAATGCCTTGGGATTTACAGTGTAGGGCTTATTGGCATCTGCTAATGAACTGTTCACTCCAGTGCAGGAGAGAGGTAGGGAGAGAGAAAGAGGGTGAGAATGAAAGAGAGATAAAGACAAAGAAAGCAAGGGAGAGAGAAAGAAAGAGTGACCAGAATGAGAGAGTGAGAGAGAGGAAAAGAGGGAGAGGGTACTAATTCTCTGAATAACTTTGTTTATTGACTGCAACGTGTAGACGCAGTATTGATATTGTTGTTCGCCCTAAGGACTACCATTCACTGATAATGAATTGCTAGAGAATAAGGAGTCAGGGCATTCACACTGCATTGCAGCTCCTACTCTGATATCATACAGGGGCGACGGATGGCTGCTTACACAATTCATGTTGACTCATATCCTAGTACTCCTTTGGGGTACCTCCTTTATAGACACAGAATATCACCATATGTAGACACTATATGCTATAAAGTACAGTATAATATGGCCAAAGGAGTTATTTTTATTTAAATTGATTACTTTTCATAAATAGTATTATAAGGTTTGGACTGACACATTTTTCTCCCAGCAGTAGAATGAATGTTTGCCTTTCTCCCAAACTGAGTGACCTGATGTACACAGATAAAGAGAGAGAAAGGCCTGTGCTCTGCATCCACTAATATGGGCTGGATTAAATCCTCTTCACGGCATTTACACCAATCCCCCACTGTGTGTGTGTGTATGCGTGTGTGCGTGCGTGTCGTGGATCATGAACATTTCTTTGATAATAGGCTCTCAATTTGCCAATATCACACCTCATTAGCTCAGTATAGTATACCTGAATAGACCAGGGTCATGCATCAAAAGTACAGCCCAGTGCCATTCAGGAGCATTAACCCCCTCCTTCTGTTCAATGGGCTTGACAGTCAGTGAATGTTGGCCGCACA
>NC_034175.2:65090591-65110591 GCF_002021735.2 Oncorhynchus kisutch | reverse complement strand
TGCTTCCATTCAGCCACAAGAACAGGTCTGGCTCGCAGTCAGCATGCCAATTAATTCCAAAGGTGTTCGATGGGGTGGAAGTTAGGGCTCTATGCAGGCGAGTCAAGTTCTTCCACACCATTCTTGCCAAACCATTTCTGAATGGACCTCACTTTCTGCACGGGGCATCGTCATGCTGAAACAGGAAAGGACATTTCCAAAACTGTTGCCACAAAGTTGGAAGCACAGAATCGTCTAAAATGGCATTGTATGCTGTAGCGTTAAGATTGTCTTTCACTGGAACTAAGGGTCCTAGCCCGAATCATGAAAAACAGCCCCAGACCATTTTTTGTCCTCCACCAAGTTTTACAGTTGTCTCTATGCATTCGGGCAGGTTAGCTTTCTCCTGGCATCCGCCAAACCCAGATTTGTCTATTGGACTGCCAGATGGTGAAGCGTGATTCATCACTCCAGAGAACATGTTTCCACTGCTCCAGAGTCTAATGGCGGCGAGCTTTACACCACTCCAGCCAACGTTTGGCATTGCACATGGTGATCTTAGGCTTGTGTGCAGCTTCTCGGCCATGGAAACCCATTTCATGAAGCTCCCAACAAACAATTATTGTGCTGAATTTGCTTCCAGAGACTATTTGGAACTCGGTAGTGAGTGTTGAAACCGAGGACAGACCATTATTACGTGCTAAATGCTTCAGTACTCAGCAGTACTGTTCTGTGAGCTTGTGTGGCTTACCACTTCGTGACTGAGCTGTTGTTGCTCCTAAACGTTTCCACTTCACAATAACAGCACTTACAGTTGACAGGGGAAGCACTAGAATGGCACAATTTTGACGAACTGACTTGTTTGAAAAGTGGCATCCTATGACGGTGCCACATTGAAAGTCACTGAGCTAATCAGTAAGGACATTCTACAGTAAATATTTGTCTATGGAGATTGCATGGCTGTGTGCTCCATTTTATACACATGTCAGCAACGGGTGTGGCTGAAATAGCTGAATCCACCAATTTGAAGGGGTGTCCACATACTTCTATAGAGTGCATACGGAAAGTATTCAGACCCCTTCCCTTTTCCCACATTTTGTTAAGTTACAGCCTTATTCTAAAATTGATTAAATAAATTACTTTCCTCATCAATCTACACACAATACCCAATAATGACAAAGCGAAAACCGGTTTTTTGACAGTTTTACAAATGTATTAACAATAAAAACAGAAATACCTTATTAACAAAACTATTCCGAACATGTGCTATGAGACTCGACATTGAGCTCCGGGACAACCTGTTTCCATCGATCATCCTTGAGATGTTTCTACAACTTGATTGAAGTCCACCTGTGTTAAATTCTGTTGATTGGACATAGGCACACACCTGTCTATATAAGGTCCCACAGTTGACAGTACATGTCAGAGCAAAAACAAAGCCATGAGGTTGAAGGATTGTCCGTAGAGCTCCGAGACAGGATTGTGTCGAGGCACAGATATGGGGAAGGGTACCAAAAAATGTCTGCAGGATTGAAGGTCCCAAGAACACAGTGGCCTCCATCCTTCTTAAATGGAAGAAGTTTGGAACCACCAAGACTCTTCCTAGAGCTGGTCGCCCGGTGAAACTGAACAATCGAGGGGGAAGGGCCTTGGTCAGGGAGGTGACCAAGATCCCGATGGTCACTCTGGCAGAGCTCTAGAGTTCATCTGGGGAGATGGGAGAACCTTCCAGAAGGACAACCATATCTGCAACACTCCACCAATCAGGACATTATGGTAGAGTGGCCAGATGGAAGCCACTCCTTAGTAAAAAGCACATGACAGCCCGATTTGAGTTAGATTTGAGTTAGCCCAAAGTCAAAGACTAGTCAGGATCGAGGGAAAGATGAACTGAGCAAAGTACAGAGAGATCTTGGATGAAAACCTGCTCCAGATTGGTCAGGACCTCAGACTGGGAAAATGGTTCACTTTCCAACAGGACAACGACCATAAGCACACAGCCAAGACAACGCAGGAGTGGCTTCGGGAGAAGTGTCTGAATGTCCTTGAGTGGCTCATCTAGAGCTCAGACTTGAACCCGATCGAATATCTCCGGAGAGACCTGAAAATAGCTTTGCAGCGATGCTCCCTGTCCAACCTGACAGAGCTTGAGAGGATCTGCAGAGAAGAATGGAAAAAACTCTTCAATTACAGGTGTGCCAAGCTTCTAGCGTCGTACCCAAGAAGACTCGAGGTTGTTATCGCTGCCAAAGGTTCTTCAACAAAGTACTGAGTAAAGGGTCTGAATTCTTGTGTAAATAGTTTTTGTAAATTTCCTAACATTTCTATAAACCTGTTTTTGCTTTGTCATTATGGGGCATTGTGTGTAGATTGACGAGGGGGAAAAAAATCAGGAAAAAATCAAGATGTCTGAATACTTTCCAAATGCACTGTATTTATATAGTGCATATTCTTAGAAACACAGTCACTGAACCGTACCGTTCAAGGCCGGGGCGATGGTTGTGGTCTTTTGTTTGGAGGGCTTAGTCGTAACCAGAGGGAAGGACTTCAAGATGGATGCCTTGTCTCCTTGCTTCAGGTCTATAGGCTTATCTGAGGACAGGGGGTAGAAAACACAGCTCAGTCATATTAGCTACAGATACAGTTGTGGTCATCTGCTACCCAGCCATGTGTATCTCTAAGAGGTTTTCCTGCTGAAGGAAAATATATTAAATATGTGCGTTGCATAATTGTGTTGATGTTATGTAGGAGAAGTGAGTCAGAACAACACACACATACTGCACACATACACACAGGCACACACATGCACACATACATACTGGCAGGTGCGCACTCATCACAGGCACTCACACACAGTTGTTACGTTTAAAGCTGTGTGTGTATTCTTCAGAGAAGTGGTTTAAAGCTGTGTGTGTATTCTTCAGAGATGTGGTTTAAAGCTGTGTGTGTATTCTTCAGAGAAGTGGTTTAAAGCTGTGTGTGTATTCTTCAGAGATGTGGTTTAAAGCTGTGTGTGTATTCTTCAGAGAAGTGGTTTAAAGCTGTGTGTGTATTCTTCAGAGATGTGGTTTAAAGCTGTGTGTATATTCTTCAGAGAAGTGGTTTAAAGCTGTGTGTGTATTCTTCAGAGAAGTGGTTTAAAGCTGTGTGTGTATTCTTCAGAGATGTGGTTTAAAGCTGTGTGTGTATTCTTCAGAGAAGTGGTTTAAAGCTGTGTGTGTATTCTTCAGAGATGTGGTTTAAAGCTGTGTGTGTATTCTTCAGAGAAGTGGTTTAAAGCTGTGTGTGTATTCTTCAGAGAAGTGGTTTAAAGCTGTGTGTGTATTCTTCAGAGATGTGGTTTAAAGCTGTGTGTGTATTCTTCAGAGATGTGGTTTAAAGCTGTGTGTGTATTCTTCAGAGGTGTGGTTTAAAGCTGTGTGTGTATTCTTCAGAGATGTGGTTGAAAGCTGTGTGTGTATTCTTCAGAGATGTGGTTTAAAGCTGTGTGTGTATTCTTCAGAGATGTGGTTTAAAGCTGTGTGTGTATTCTTCAGAGATGTGGTTTAAAGCTGTGTGTGTATTCTTCAGAGATGTGGTTTAAAGCTGTGTGTGTATTCTTCAGAGATGTGGTTTAAAGCTGTGTGTGTATTCTTCAGAGAAGTGGTTTAAAGCTGTGTGTGTATTCTTCAGAGATGTGGTTTAAAGCTGTGTGTGTATTCTTCAGAGAAGTGGTTTAAAGCTGTGTGTGTATTCTTCAGAGAAGTGGTTTAAAGCTGTGTGTGTATTCTTCAGAGATGTGGTTTAAAGCTGTGTGTGTATTCTTCAGAGAAGTGCAAGGCGCTTTAGAACTTTACTGAGGGAAGGAAGACAAAATTAAGATGTCGGTGCAAAATTTGTGGTGTTGCTTTAACAGAAGTCAAAGTATTCAGCCACCAAAACAGTGGTCAGTTCTGCCCTCACCCTTGTTCCCTGTTTTCCCCACCAGGTTGGGCCTCTTGTTGACAGGAAGAGAGGGATGCAGGACTGCAGGGGAGCCTGGGAAATAGAGGCCATAGCAGGGTTAGGAACTACATATTTGGAGGCCGCTGGAGTGCACTGTTGAGAGGCCTATTAACTCATAACTGAGGATGAATATTGTGCTTTTGAACAGTGGAATGCTTTTCAAGAGGGATGAAGAAGAGAGAATCCACAGTGTCAACTGAACCACTGGAGAGGAGATGGTGATGGACAGAAGCATTGCCATACAAACAGGCCCAACAGATTGGACTTGTAAAAAAAAGGATGATGAGAACTCCTACTACATTGCACAGCCATAGGCTATGAGTAACAGCACATACACTCGTAACCACTCGTAACCTTCAACTATAAACCTAGCCGTCACATAAAAAACACAAGAGCAGCAGTCAGAAGAAACCTAAAAACCACACGAGGATTCAAAGAAATTGTCAGCAAGACCGAGGCATAGAATCAATAAGATCAAGCATTTACCAGTGATAGCCGACACATACGGAATGTTTTCAGACCCCTTGACTTTTTCCACATTTTGTTAGGTTACAGCCTCATTCAAAAAGGTATTAAATAGTGTTTTCCCACATCAATCGACACACAATACCCCATAATGAAAAAGCAAAAACAGGATTTTAGAAATGTTTGCTAATAGAAAAAAATGAAATATCGCATTTACATAAGTATTCAGACGCTTTACTCAGTACTTTGTTGAAGCACCTTTGGCAGTGATTACAGCCTCGAGTCTTCTTGGGTATGACGCTACAAGCTTGGCACACCTGTATTTGGGAAGTTTCTCCCATTCTTCTCTGCAGATCCTCTCAAGCTCTGTCAGGTTGGATGGGGAGGTTCGCTGCACAGCTATTTTCAGGTCTCACCAGAGAATTTTGATCGGGTTCAGGTCCGGGCACTGGCTGGGCCACTCAAGGACATTCAGAGACTTGTCCCGAAGCCACTCCTGCATTGTCTTGGCTGTGTGTTTAGGGTCATTGTCCTGTTGGAAAGTGAACCTTCACCCATTTCTGAGGTCCTGAGCGCTCTGGAGAAGGTTTTCATCAAGGATCTCTCTGTACTTTGCTCAGTTCATCTTTGCCTCGATCCTGACTAGTCTCTCAGTCCCTACCGCTGAAAAACATCCCCACAGCATGATGGTGCCACCACCATACTTCACCGTAAGGATGGTGCTAGGTATCCTCTAGAAGTGACGCTTGGCATTCAGGCCAAAGAGTTCAATCTTGGTTTCACCAGACCACATCTTGTTTCTCATGATCTGAGAGTCTTTAGGTGCCTTTTGGCAAACTCCAAGTGGGCTGTCATGTGCCTTTTACCCTGGAGTGGCTTCAGTCTGGCCACTCTACCATAAAGACCAGATTGGTGGAGTGCTACAGAGATGCTTGTCCTTCTGGAAGGTTCTCCCATCTCCACAGATGAACTCTGGAGTTCTGTCAGCCTGACCATCGGGTTCTTGGTCAGGAAGAGGACGCAGGACTTTTCAAGATTGATTGAGGCCACTGTGTTCTTGGGGACCTTCAATCTTGCAGAAATGTTTTGGTACCCTTCACCAGATCTGTGCCTCGACACAATCCTGTCTCAGAGCTCTACGGACAATTCCTTCAACCTCATGGCTTGGTTTTTGACATTCACTGTTAACTGTCGGACCAAATATAGACAGGTGTGTGCCTTTGCAAATCATGTCCAATCAACTGAATTTACCACATGTGGAATTAAATCAAGTTGTAGAAATGTCTTAAGGATGATCGATGGAAACAGGATGCACCTGAGCTCAATTTCGAGTCTCATAGCAAAGTTTTTGAATACTTATGTAAATAAGGTATTTCTGTTTTTAATTTGTTATAAATTTGCACAAATGTCAAAAAAACAGTTTTTGCTTTGTCATTATTGGGTAGTGTGTGTAGATTGCTGAATAGGTTTAATTATTTAATCTATTTTAGAATAAGGCTGTAATGTAACAAAATGTGTATAAAGTCGAATGGGCTGCATACTTTCTGAAGGCACTGTAGCTGATATTTTGGAGGTGTCGGAGGTGGAACTGCAGCTGTCAAATCAATGAGCAACTGCTCTTGATTATTGCCACAAAGCCCCACCGTCCCACTTGCGTTATAATTCAGAACAAGAAAGTGTAGTCATTTACTGTAGAAATAATTACACTCAATTTGAAAATCATTAAACTAAATAATGAGGATTTCTATCAGACTTGATTACATCTCACATTCCAGTGTCCGAACTATTAAAAAAAAGTCTGCATGGGATTTCTGTTAATGTGACTCCGAGCAGCCAATGCCGATGTTGGCTTTAGGTATAATGCCACAGGAGCAGCTTGTGGATTTAACAGCTCTAATGCAGTTCCTCCTCCGACACCGCCAAAACAGCCACTATGTGGATGTCAACTAAAGCAGAGCTGATTGAATAGACCCCTGAGACACCATACCATTTTATGCATGTTCTTATATCTTTTAGATGAAAAGCAAGAAACCTGGTCTCAATTAATCCTCTGCTACAGCCAAGCCAAAATTCTTCACAATCCCTGTATTGTTCCTGTTCCAGAACCTACGAATAGGATCAGACTAAACACAACCCAGGGAATAAGGCGGACGCCAGTTCAAACTCCCGCTAAATGATGTTCTTTTAAAGTCTGTTGGAGCTTTAGCAGGCTGTGGACTGATTTTAGGGGCAAAGCTCTGTGATGAAGACTCTGAAGTATCAAACTCAGAACAGGCCACTCAGACTGAACTCAGATCTACCATTAAGCAATCCAGTTCAGGAAATTCTCCCTGAATATCTCTTCTCCTGGCCAAACTGAGAGGGTTGGCAACCCTAGTTCAGGTCTCATTGTGTAAATGCACTTACTGGACATGCGTCATCTCTCCATTCTGTTGACTTTGATGTGGTAGGCACTATCTGAGCGTGATTGAGGCAGTTCTTTGAATGCTTGGGAGACTGTTCATTCTATTCACTGTAGCCTATGTCTATAGCTCTGACCACCCAGTGTGCAGCCCAGGTGGCCCCATGTGACATCATGTCATTTCCACTTGGCACACTCTTATCTCAAGAGAATGATTAGTGGTTGTGATCTCCTCTAGGGTATCTACTGTTCCTAAGCCCTCCTTATCAGCACTAAACCCCCTCATAAATATTAACTTGGCTTGTGTCGACCCCCTGGCCCAGTTGGATCTGACCCTGCATGCCTGTCACTCTTTCAGGGGTAAATCAGACTGAGCTCCAAACTCAATGGGGCTACGAAGACCAGACAAGGATAAGTAGAACTTGAAGCCAAGCGTGGGAAAGTCTTGGAGAGCCACAGTGTGTGTCGCTTTCAGCCAAAGAAAATGTGTCTGTGCATAAAACCTTGTGGCTCCTTAAATGCTTTTTCCCCCAAAAATTAAATCTTCAACTTTTGTTGACTGCTCATTGGATGATGGGGATCAGCGTTATGGGAACGTAAGGTGTGACATCATGAGGAAGCTCTGTTTATCATCCTGAACCCTGCATCTGGCTATGGGAGAACCAGATTATTCACAACACCCCACAAAACACTCACTGGTCTCTTTGGGTGAAAAACACCTAACCGCTGCACTGTTTTACAACAGCAGTGACACACACACACACACACATGCTCCCACACAAATACAAACACACACACACTGTTTTGAAGTGTGAGCTTTACCAGCAGTAGATTGTTGTGTGTGCTGGTTTCTGTCAGAATCCTCTGGCAAGACAGTGGAAAACACTGTGCTTTAGGTTTGCCCAGAACCATATTCCCTGAGAAAATATTTTCCACTGATTTACAAAATGACTGTCATGCTTGTTGCAACATACAGTGCAATCGGAAAGCAGTCAGACCTCTCCCCTTTCTCAACATTTTGTGATGTTAAAATGTCAAATGTAAAATTGATTAAATCTGTTTGTTTTTTCTCATCAATCTACACACAATACCACCTATTGACGAAGTGGAAAAAGGTTTTAGATATTTTTGCAAATTTCAAAAATAAAGAAAATGAAATACCTTATTTAAATAAGTATTCAGACTGGATGGAGACTCGAAACTGAACTCTGGTACATCCTGATTCCATTGATCATCCTTCAGAAGTTTCTACAATTTGATTGTAGTCCACCTGTGGTAAATTTGATTGTACATGATTTGAAAAGGCACACACCTGTCTATATGAGGTCCCCACAGTTGACAGCGCATGTCAGAGCAAAAACCAAGCCATGAGGTGGAGGTAATTGTCCGTAGAGACAGGATTGTGTCGAGGCACAGATCGGGGGAAGGCTACCAAAACAAAGGAGAACCTTCCAGAAGGACAAACATCTATTCAGCAATCAGGCCTTTAATGTAGAGTGGCCAGATTTAATTTAATTTTTAATTTTACCTTTATTTAACCAGGCAAGTCAGTTAAGAACACATTCTTATTTTCAATGACGGCCTGGGAACAGTGGGTTAACTGCCTGTTCAGGGGCAGAACGACAGATTTGTACCTTGTCAGCTCGGGGGTTTGAACTCGCAACCTTCCGGTTACTAGTCCAATGCTCTAACCACTAGGCTACGCTGCCGCCCAGATAGAAGCAACTACTCTGTAGAAGACACATGGCAGCCCGCCCGCACTACTCTGTAGAAGGCACCTAAAGGACTCTCAAACCATTAGAAACTAGATTATATGATCTGATGAAACCAAGATTGAACACTTTGGCCTGAATGCCAAGCGTCACATCTGGAGGAAACCTGGCACCATCCCTACGGTGAAGCATGGTGGTGGCAGCATCATGCTGTGGAGATGTTTTTCAGCGGCAGGGACTGGGAGACCAGTCAGGATCGAGGGAAAGATGAATAGAGCAAAGTACAGAGAAATCCTTGATGAAAACCTGGTTCAAAGCACTCAGGACCTCAGACTGGGGCGAAGGTTTACCTTCCAACAGGACAACAACCCTAAGCACACAGCCAAGATAATGCAGGAGTGGCTTCGGGGACAAGTCTCTGAATGCTGCCAAAGGTGCTTCAACAAAGTACTGAGCAAAGGGCCTGAATACTTACCTGCAAAAATGTCTAAAAACAAGTTTTTGCTTTGTCATTATGGGGTATTGTGTGTAGATTAATGAGGGAAAAATATAATTGAACAATTTTAGAATAAGGCTGTAACGTAACAAAAAGGTCAAGGGGTCTGAATACTTTCCGAATGCACTGTATACTCGAGAAACGCAAGGTCACTATCCACTCTCAAAGCAGAGGGCTCAAAACAATGTAACGCCTATATAAACTATATAGACCACATTCACAGTTGAACAACATCAAATCAAACATGAGATGTGCAATGTGCAAGACATTGACGTACAGAACAAAGATATGAGCACTCCATCCAGTGTGGAATTCACCCTGAGAGACACATGCTTCAGGAAGTGGATGGGATAGTAATATGAGACAGATAAGCCCAAGACAGACAGACAGACAGACAGACAGACAGACAGACACCACTGACAGACACCACTGACAGACACCACTGACAGACAGACACCACTGACAGACAGACACCACTAACAGACAGACACCACTGACAGACAGACAGACAGACAGACAGACAGACAGACAGACAGACAGACAGACAGACAGACAGACAGACACCACTGACAGACAGACAGACAGACAGACAGACAGACAGACAGACAGACAGACAGACAGACAGACAGACAGACAGACAGACAGACAGACAGACAGACAGACAGACAGACACCAATGACAGACACCAATGACAGACAGACACCACTGACAGACACCAATGACAGACAGACACCACTGACAGACAGACACCCCTGACAGACAGACAGACAGACACCAATGACAGACACCAATGACAGACAGACACCACTGACAGACAGACACCCCTGACAGACAGACACCACTGACAGACAGACACCACTGACAGACAGACAGACGGACAGACAGACAGACAGACAGACAGACACCCCTGACAGACAGACACCACTGACAGACAGACACCCCTGACAGACAGACACCACTGACAGACAGACACCACTGACAGACAGACACCACTGACAGACAGACAGACAGACAGACAGACAGACAGACAGACAGACAGACAGACAGACAGACAGACAGACAGACAGACAGACACCAATGACAGACACCAATGACAGACAGACACCACTGACAGACAGACACCACTGACAGACAGACACCCCTGACAGACAGACAGACAGACAGACAGACAGACACCAATGACAGACAGACACCATTGACAGACAGACAGGCACCACTGACTGACCGTTTAGACACATCATAATTCACAACTACATCAATGATTTAATTTTGCAGTTCATTAGAAACCAAAAAGTGCAAATATTGGAATAATGTTGCTGTGGGGACATTTGAAATGTTATAATATTTCATTGGTTTTTGTAGACAGTGTGTTTTGAATTCTGTAGAGCTGCTTCCTGCAAGCCCTAGGGCTCCTTGATGACCTCTGAAACTCTGCCAGTTTCACAGAAACACACACACCGGCTGAGACTGAAGCCAACAACTGGTTATAGTGAAATGTAGGTGTGGACATCCATGACTGTGGTCATTTTTTGGCTTGAGATGTAACACATTTTCGAGCATATCATGCATTGACGTCAATGGTAGATTTGTGTGAAAATTCGAACCAGATATCAAGTTACTGTAAGATTCAGTCTTTTATGACCTGAACAACAGGTCTAGGATTCTTCTTTAGTCTCAGTCATATTGACAGTCAAAACGTGGACAAACACAGCAGCAGATTCAGTCCCACATCAACAATGACAGGCACAACACGCAAATGGACAGGATGCCCAATAAGAATGGACAGTCACGCAGACAAACAGACAAGCTTGCCAATCTTAGGACAGGGACAAGTTGTCAAGTTGTTGGCTTAAGCGCATGGAGGGCTTGCTGCGGGGAACATAAAACAAAATGGCATCTCTCGGGAAGATGGGTTAGTGAGTGACAGACACACTGAGAGGTAACAATCATCTCTGTTTTTTACCCAGTCGGTTTCCGGACCAGACTGCAGGTTTGGGAATAGCAAGACCCTTGTGGTGCTCCCCGTCGGCTGTTGGAGGGAGAAGAGGGCTCATTAAATTAAGCATGTCTGAAAACGCAGAAAACATGCTAAAGACATGCTAGGAACACACGAGAGGACAACAACAACAAGACTAAAAGTGGATAACAATCTAATCTGAAAACACAGTCTCTTAAAAGTAAATGATCAGATCAGTCTGGTGTTTGGAATGATTTGAAGCCAGTTGGCCTGTGTTCTACAGATGTATCTCTCTCTCTCTCTCTCTCTCTCTCTCTCTCTCCTCTCTCTCTCTTCTCTCTGTCTCTCTCTCTCTCTTCTCTCTCTCTCTCTCTCTCTCTCTCTCTCTCTCTCTCTCTCTCTCTCTTCTCTCTCTTCTCTCTCTTCTCTTCTCTCTCTCTCTCTCTCTCTCTCTTCTCTCTCTCTCTCTCTCCAAAAACATTGGCAGAAATTATTAAGCCTACACATTCTTTGACCCACACTGTGGACCAAGACCACATGACACTCATATCGATTTGTGAGAGGAGAGAGAGAGAGCGAGAGCGAGAGAGAGAAAGAGAAGGTGAGACCTGAGCTAGTGGTGAGGACAGAGGGAGGAAGATAAGGAGGAAGAAGAGGAAAACATTGCTCCGTTACCCTCACTCGTGACGGAGGTGAGGGGGGAGGTGATGTTTTTGTTCCTGGGTAGAGAGAGAGGTCTGATGCCGTTAGGGGTGGAGTAGAGAGCTACGCGACCACGAGGCAATGTTGTGTTCCTGGCTGCCGTGGCAATGGCAGAGCCTATAGGAGAGCGAGGATCGGTGGGGGTCAAAGGTCTCAGGAAGCTGGTACCTATATGATCAGAGAGAGGGGCAGTAGGAGGGGTTAGAGAGAGAGAAGGGGTCCGATCCCATGGAGACAAGGTTCAAAGGTCATTCAGGTGAGATGGTAGGAGCCCTGGATGGAAAAACAAATGAATGAGTGAGTGAGTGGATAAATGGATGAATGAAAGATGCAGACAAGGAAAGGAAGAGTGAAGTGAAAAGAATGGATGGAGATAAGAAAACAAAACTTTGGTTGAACTGCCCTTCTTTTCTTTTCCATGAAAGATGGATGATTTAATGCCAGTGAGACCAAACTATCCAGTGCCTGGAATGATCAGGAATGGGGTGAGTGTGGTGTAGTAAGGATGAGATGGATGGGAAAGGGTGATGGAGAGATGCAGGGGTATAGGTGTACAGTTTGTTGTAATGGGATGGTAGGAGGGAGAAAGGGTTCAGAGTGCAACACAGACAGCTTCAACCAATAGTAACAGTGTGCGGACTGATGAAAATTGTATTATGGGTAAGCTATGAGGTCATCCAACAATTGACTGATGGAGAGCAGACATGACCAATGAGAGCTTTGGGTTCATGAGGTTGGATGACAACAGAGATGGTGATAGGACAAAATGGTGTCATCGTTACCCCGGGTGTTACTATTTGCCCTCTCAGTGGCGAGGGCGGGTCTTGGCAGAGGTTGTCCCACCTGATATTGGCTGGGAGCTGTGTGAGAGAGAACTTTATTTTTTATCAGAGGATTAGACATTTGGACTCAATGATCCATTATAAATGTTCTATTTCTCTGTTATGGCCGAGGTGAGTGGTGAGAGCAGGGTCTTTACCCGTGGGGTTCTGGGTGACCTTAGCAGGCTGTTGGGGCTGGGCCTGAGGCTCTGGCTGGGGTCTGGCCTGTTGGGGTCTGGCCTGTTGGGGTCTGGCCTGTTGGGGCTGGGCCTGAGGCTCTGGCTGGGGTCTGGCCTGTTGGGGTCTGGCCTGTTGGGGCTGGGCCTGAGGTTGGGGTCTGGCCTGTTGGGGCTGGGCCTGAGGTTGGGCCTGAGGTTGGGCCTGAGGCTTGGCCTGAGGCTGGACCTGTTGGGGCTGGGCCTGAGTCTCAGGCTGGGGTCTGGTCTGTTGGGGTCTGACCTGTTGGGGTCTGACCTGTTGGGGCCGGGCCTGAGGTTGGGCCTGAGGTTGGACCTGAGGTTGGGCCTGAGGCTTGGCCTGAGGCTGGACCTGTTGGGGTCTGGCCTTTTGGGGCTGGGCCTGAGGCTGGGCCTGAGTCTCGGTTTGGGGTCTGGCCTTTTGGGGTCTTACCTGTTGGGGTCTGACCTGTTGGAGCTGGGCCTGAGGCTCAGGCTGGGGTCTGGGTTGTTGGGGTCTGGCCTGTTGGGGTCGGGCCTGTTGGGGCTGGGCCTGAGGCTCAGGCTTGGGTCTGGCTTCTTGGGGTCTGGCCTGTTGGGGTCTGGTGTTACGATGGGGGTTATGCGCAGGGGCCGTGGGAGAGGCCAGGGGAAGGGTGGGGGAGGGCAGGAGCTGGGGGGAGGCATGGGGGAGGGTGGGGGAGGGTAATGGGAGGGTGGGGGAGGCACGGGGGATGGTGGAGGAAGAGCGGGGGACGGTTGGGGAGGCACGGGGGATGGTGGGGGAGGCACGGGGGATGGTGGGGGAGGCACGGGGGATGGTGGAGGAGGCAAGGGGGATGGTGGAGGAAGCACGGGGGATGGTTGGGGAGGCACGGGGGACGGTTGGGGAGGCACAGGGGATGGTGGGGGTGACACGGGTGATGTCCATGGAGAGAGAGGAGGCAGATTTGATCTGGTCTGCTCGTCCTGGAGTGGGTGAGAGATGAGAGTAGAACATTGAGGCCATAGAAATATGTTTTATAGAACAGACAGCACACCAAGGACAGGGCTTTGACACTGGAAAAAATAAATATTTAAATGGCTTAGAAAAACTATAGAATCCATTGACAGATAAAATAAAGAACCATAGAGAATAGATAGCAATGCTCCCTGCTAACCAGGCTGATATGGGTTTACAACTTGGGCTGGGGAGAGCTTATCCTGGACCTCAACCAGCACATAACAGATATAAACCTTTACCTGGCATGAGGTTGATACAGAGGGTTGGATTTGAAAGGAGCTGAGCCCATATGGAGCGGTTTGTAGTGTATAGAACATGTTACTACACATAGAAGCAGCTTCCAGGCTGTCAGGACAAGGACAACTGAGTGACTGCTGTGCATTTGTCTGTGTGCTTCTGGAGGACTGTGAACCATGAGGTTTTAACAGGGTGAGGGTTGATCACCTAGTGTTAGGATTTTAATGACCATCTCTAATTGATTGTTTAAGCCAATCAGGTACTTTACTTCGACTCCAAGAGGGAGAGAAAAGAGGGAATAGAGAAAGAAAGGGAGATGGAGAGAGAGAGAGAGAGAGAGAGAGAGAGAGAGAGAGTGAGAGAGAGAGAGAAGGAGTTGGAATGTTGTAGAGGAGTAGATAACATGACAACATGTCACTTCTCAATACGCTATTGTAATCAGAGAGAGAGAGAGAGAGAGAGAGAGAGAGATGCCGATTTCAACATGCTAACTGGTTGTAGTTACACATGTACCACGTTCAACAAATCAGCAAGTGAGAAATGTCAGTGTTCCCTAGTTCCGACTAGCATATGAACACTGCAATAGAGAGAGCAATGACATGGTGCACATATCTGCACATATGTGATGTAGTAGGCCATTTTCTGGGACAACTTTTGGCTCATGAGTGCTATTTTCATAACCGCTGTCTAAAATATATACAAAAGTACTTCAGGGATGATGTTGAGACTATAGTGTCCTTTTTCGGATGTTTTGCTAACACTTGTTCAAGAGGGATAACAGAAATGATAGAATGATGTGAATAAGGAAAGGATAGAAGGGACATTCAGTCAGAGGACTGTATGTATCCTTCAAGGCTATTTTCACAACCGGCCGTAATTGGTAGTCCCATAGGGCGGTGCACAGTTGGCCCAGCATCGTCCGGGTCAGGACTTGGCCGGGGTAGGCCGTCATTGTAAATAAGAATTCATTCTTAGGTGACTTGACTAGTTAAATTAAAGGTTACATAAAAAAATATTTAAAATATACAAATAAAACGAGTACACTATGAGAAACAAGGACATTTTATGACATATCTGTGAGGCTCTGCTTCTGTTGGGAAGAAAGTGGAGTCATTTTGTAGCATGACACATTATCATGCAGACTGGACTGAACACCTCCTACTCTGTAACTTTCTACTTTATCATGCAGACTGGTCTGAACACCTCCTAGACTGTAACTTTCTACTTTATCTACTTTATCATGCAGACTGGTCTGAACACCTAGACTGCGACCCCATCCCACCTCAAATCTAATGAGTTGGGCTCAGCAGGGGTTGCAACCCCGACTTTGAATTCCACTGTTCTAGACTGTAATATACTACTTGATCATGCAGACTGGTCTGAGCACCTTCTAGACTGTAATATCCTACTTTATCATGCAGACTTGTCTGAACACCTTCTAGACTGTAATATGCTACTTTATCATGCAGACTGGTCTGAACACCGTCTAGACTGTAATATGCTACTTTATCATGCAGACTGGTCTGAACACCGTCTAGACTGAAATATGCGCATTTATCATGCAGACTGGACTGAACACCTTCTAGACTGTAATATGCTACATTATCATGCAGACTGGTCTGAACACCTCCTAGACTGTAATATGCTACATTATCATGCAGACTGGACTGAACACCTTCTAGACTGTAATATGCGCATTTATCATGCAGACTGGACTGAACACCTTCTAGACTGTAATATGCTACATTATCATGCAGACTGGCCTGAACACCTTCTAGACTGTAATATACTACTTTACCATGCAGACTGGTCTGAACACCTTCTAGACTGTAATATGCTACATTATCATGCAGACTGGTCTGAACACCTCCTAGACTGTAATATGCTACATTATCATGCAGACTGGACTGAACACCTTCAACGCTGGCTGAAAGCAAAGCAGCATGGGTTAAAATAATGATGTGTGTAGAATGTTTTAAAAGTATTGCAATCAACAGATTAATGAATGTGGGTTACATGTGGTACAAGATGCTGATGGATGTTTGGACAGACAGCAACAAAATGAGACAAAGATTGAGGAAGAGAGAGGAAGACAAGTGACTTATTTGTGGGACGTGACTGATGAGAAACATATTGCGTGAACAAGCAGCGCTTATGCAATACGCTCAAAAGTTCAAGGGTCGTTCTCACCTGGACAAACCAACCACTAGGCTAGGCCATGCTGCCGTGGCAACCTACCTCCGCCTCAATGGGGACCAATTGTCTGAGGCAGTATTAGAACTTTCAGCCATCTTCTCCTGAGATCCGGATGAGGGGCTCTCTACTTCTGTACTTAGGGCATGCCAATCGTACTCATGCAGCCAATCATAAAAGAAGATCCCTCTGAAATAGCACCCACCCACCCAGCCTTTCACTGGCTGCAGCCAAGCTGACTGACAGTTAAGCCGTCCTGTCGTAGGGAGTAAAGTGTCTGTTTGTTTACCGGTTGGCTCGTTCTGCCCCAGAGGCATTGTGGGTCTTGGAGTGGACAGGACGTGCTGTCTATTGGTCGAGGTTGGGGCTGAGGAACATAACACACTTTAAGAACAACACAAAATCTGTGGAGTGAAATGTGATGTCCTACTACGGGATATACACTGTGAAATGGTGTCAACGCTTTCCTGAGGTAAAGAAAGAGAAATGAAAAGTGTAAGATTGAAAAAGACTACAAGGTTAAGAAGGAATAAGGTCAAGAAGAATAAGGTCAAGATGGAATAAGGTCAAGAAGAAAAGATCATAGGACACAGTTGCATGGCTCATTACCGAAGGTGGTCCTTGGAGCCATAGGGGTCCTGAAGAGGGTTCTGCCCTGGCTCCTGTTATGGACAGCTAAACAGAAGGAGGGGACAAACATCAACAGCTATCGTCACTTTGCCAGCCTGGAGTTTCCCAGTGTGGCTGCTGTGAGTAGCAATTACATTCCCAATGTATTGGCTATGTTCATTGTATTACAGTGCAGTATGTATGGGTTCAGTGTATTACAGTGCAGTATGTATGGGTTCAGTGTATTACAGTGCAGGTTGTATGGGTTCAGTGTATTACAGTGCAGGTTGTATGGGTTCAGCGTAATACAGTGCAGGTTATATGGGCTCAGTGTATTACAGTGCAGTGTGTATGGGTTCAGTGTATTACAGTGCAGTGTGTATGGGTTCAGTGTATTACAGTGCAGTGTGTATGGGATCAGTGTATTACAGTGCAGTATGTATGGGCTCAGTGTATTACAGTGTAGTATGTATGGGTTCAGTGTATTACAGTGCAGTATCTATGGGTTCAGTGTATTACAGTGCAGTATGTATGGGTTCAGTGTATTACAATGTAGTATGTATGGGTTCAGTGTATTACAGTGCAGTGTGTATGGGCTCAGTGTATTACAGTGCAGTATGTATGGGCTCAGTGTATTACAGTGCAGTGTGTATAGGCTCAGTGTATTACAGTGCAGTATGTATGGGCTCAGTGTATTACAGTGCAGTGTGTATGGGCTCAGTGTATTACAGTGCAGTATGTATGGGCTCAGTGTATTACAGTGTAGTATGTATGGGTTCAGTGTATTACAGTGTAGTATGTATGGGTTCAGTGTATTATAGTGCAGCATGTATGGGCTCAGTGTATTACAGTGCAGGTTGTATGGGTTCAGCGTAATACAGTGCAGGTTATATGGGCTCAGTGTATTACAGTGCAGTGTGTATGGGTGCAGTGTATTACAGTGCAGTATTTATGGGTTCAGTGTATTACAGTGCAGTGTTTATGGGATCAGTATATTACAGTGCAGTATGTATGGGCTCAGTGTATTACAGTGCAGTATGTATGGGTTCAGTGTATTACAGTGTAGTATGTATGGGTTCAGTGTATTACAGTGCAGTGTGTATGGGCTCAGTGTATTACAGTGCAGTATGTATGGGCTCAGTGTATTACAGTGCAGTGTGTATGGGCTCAGTGTATTACAGTGCAGTATGTATGGGCTCAGTGTATTACAGTGTAGTATGTATGGGTTCAGTGTATTACAGTGTAGTATGTATGGGTTCAGTGTATTATAGTGCAGCATGTATGAGCTCAGTGTATTACAGTGCAGGTTGTATGGGCTCAGTGTATTACAGAGCAGTATGTATGGGCTCAGTGTATTACAGTGCAGTGTGTATAGGCTCAGTGTATTACAGTGCAGTATGTATGGGCTCAGTGTATTACAGTGCAGTGTGTATGGGCTCAGTGTATTACAGTGCAGTATGTATGGGCTCAGTGTATTACAGTGTAGTATGTATGGGTTCAGTGTATTACAGTGCAGTATGTATGGGCTCAGTGTATTACAGTGCAGTGTGTATAGGCTCAGTGTATTACAGTGTAGTATGTATGGTTTCAAGTGAATTACAGTCCAGTATGTATGGGTTCAGTGTATTACAGTGCAGTATGTATGGGTTTAGTGTATTACACTGTAGTATGTATGGGTTCAAGTGTATTACAGTCCAGTATGTATGGGTTCAGTGTATTACAGTGTAGTATGTATGGGTTCAAGTGTATTACAGTCCAGTGTGTATGGGTTCAGTGTAATACAGTGCAGTATGTATGGGCTCAGTGTATTACAGTGTAGTATGTATGGGCTCAGTGTATTACAGTGCAGGTTATTTGGGCTCAGTGTATTACAGTGCAGGTTATATGGGCTCAGTGTATTACAGTGCAGGTTGTATGGTTTCAGTGTATTACAGTGCAGTGTGTATATGCTCCGTGTATTACAGTGTAGTATGTATGGTTTCAAGTGTATTACAGTCCAGTATGTATGGGTTCAGTGTATTACAGTGTAGTGTGTATGGGTTCAGTGTATTACAGTGCAGTATGTATGGGTTCAGTGTATTACAGTGCAGTGTGTATGGGTTCAGTGTATTACAGTGCAGTGTGTATGGGTTCAGTGTATTACAGTGCAGTATGTATGAGCTCAGTATATTACAGTGCAGGTTGTATGGGTTCAGTGTATTACAGTGCAGTATGTATGGGCTCAGTGTATTACAGTGCAGGTTGTATGGGCTCAGTGTAATACAGTGCAGGTTGTATGGGTTCAATGTAATACAGTGCAGGTTGTATGGGTTCAATGTAATACAGTGCAGGTTGTATGGGTTCAGTGTATGACAGTGCAGTGTGTATGGGTTCAGTGTATTACAGTGCAGTATGTATGGGTTCAGTGTATTACAGTGTAGTGAGTATGGGTTCAGTGTATTACAGTGTAGTATGTATGGGTTCAGTGTATTACAGTGCAGTATGTATGGGTTCAGTGTATTACAGGGTAGTGTGTATGGGTTCAGTGTATTACAGTGTAGTATGTATGGGTTCAGTGTATTACAGTGCAGTATGTATGGGTTCAGTGTATTACAGTGCAGTGTGTATGGGTTCAGTGTATTACAGTGTAGTATGTATGGGTTCAAGTGTATTACAGTCCAGTATGTATGGGTTCAGTGTATTACAGTGCAGTATGTATGGGCTCAGTGTATTACAGTGCAGGTTGTATGGGCTCAGTGTATTACAGTGCAGGTTGTATGGGCTCAGTGTATTACAGTGCAGTATGTATGGGTTCAGTATATTACAGTGCAGTATGTATGGGTTCAGTATATTACAGTGCAGGTTGTATGGGCTCAGTGTATTACAGTGCAGTATGTATGGGTTCAGTATATTACAGTGCAGGTTGTATGGGCTCAGTGTATTACAGTGCAGTATGTATGGGTTCAGTGTATTACAGTGCAGTATGTATGGGTTCAGTATATTACAGTCCAGGTTGTATGGGTTCAGTATATTACAGTGCAGGTTGTATGGGTTCAGTGTATTACAGTGCAGTATGTATGGGTTCAGTATATTACAGTGCAGTATGTATGGGTTCAGTATATTACAGTGCAGGTTGTATGGGTTCAGTGTATTACAGTGCAGTATGTATGGGTTCAGTATATTACAGTGCAGGTTGTATGGGCTCAGTATATTACAGTGCAGTATGTATGGGTTCAGTGTATTACAGTGCAGGTTGTATGGGCTCAGTATATTTTAGTGCAGGTTG